>NW_028318744.1:980000-1192500 GCF_062004578.1 Staurois parvus | reverse complement strand
ATTGATTCTTGTTAGTGATGATGTGCTGGAAACAAACCTGAGTTTAATCATCCGGTGACATGTGTGTCTGTGAGGTCTGTAATATCCCGGTGAGGACGTGGAGTGGAAAGCTTTCTGTCTAGTTACAATTATGATTGACAAGCAGCATGTTGGGGACAAGATGGTGGTGGGGTTCCCACATGGACATGAAATTCTGAACTTTGAAGTGACGCATTATGGAAATTGAAACCTGACAGAGATAGGTGACAACATGCATGGTCTAATGCAGTGGACTGTACTAACTATATACTGTATATATGTGGCGTCTGTCTATGCCCAAAGGGAGAGGATCCACATAGGAGAGACACGCTTAAAAGGGAAGCCCGAAGCCTGGTGGGCTACCTTTCCCCTGACTTCACTCAGAATCTGTGACCTAGTCTTAATCTATATCTATCCTGAGTGTGAGTCCTGGAATGGACTGCTTGGGAAGGAAGGTATCAGAACACCAAAATGGTTAGAGACCTGTTGTCCACCTTGGTATGTTTATGTGGCTGTTGAGGCCATTATTAGGGCCTGCAATGAAGTTATGCCAACAAGTACTGTGTCAATTTTTACTTATTGGAATATAAATCTCTCAGGTTAAACAATGAGTACACCTACAAGTAATCCCAGGGCCCCAACCCCAGTTCACTTGGTAGCCTGTTGGGCAATGGTTAGGTAAGGTATTTCCCAAGTAGGTAAGCAATATTGCTGAGAAACAGTTATTTACACCACCATATTTGACATTACCCTTGTACTGTCTTATGGGTTAATTTTGTTCCTCCATGCCAGGGGTCTCCAGACTTTCTAAAATTTGGGCCAGTGTAATGTCCTTCAGACCTTTAGGGGGGCTGGACTGTGGGAGTAGAAAATGTTCCGGCGTCAGTAGGGGTCAACAATGCCTCAGGCTTGGTGGTCAGTGGGAGTAAAAAGATTACCCCATCATTGGTATCAGTGGAAGGAATTATGCCTCACTGTTGGTGTCAGTAGGAGGAATAATGTCCCAGCATTGGTATCAGTGAAAGAAATTATGCTCCACTGTTGGTGTCAGTAGGGGGAATAGTGTCCCATCATTGGTATCAGTGGAAGGAATTATGCCTCACTGTTGGTGTCAGTAGGAGCAATAGTGTCTGATCGTTGGCATCAGTGGGAGGAATAGTGCCCCATCACTGGAATAAGTGGAAGGAATTGTGCCCCATCATTGGGATTAGTGAAAGGAATTATGCCTCACTGTTGGTGTCAGTAAGAGAAATAGTGTTTGCTCGTTTGCATCAGTGGGGGGAATATTGACCCATCATTGGCATCAGTTGGAGGAATAGTGCCCAATCATTGATATCAGCGGAATGAATAGTGCTTCATCATTGGTATCAGTGGTAGGGAATGGTGTTCCATCATTGGTATCAGTGGGAGGAATAGTGCCCCATCATTGGTATCAGTGGGGAGGAATAGAGACCCATCATTGGTATCAGTGGGAGGAATAGTGCCCCATCATTGGTATCAGTGGGAGGAATAGTGCCCCATCATTGGTATCAATGGGAGCAATAGTGGCCCATCATTGGTATCAGTGGGAGGAATAGTGCCCCATCATTGGTATCAGTGGGAGGAATAGTGTCCCATCATTGGTATCATTGGGAGGAATAGTGTCCCATCATTGGTATCAGTGGGAGGAATAGTGCCCCATCATTGGTATCATTGAGATGAATAGAGTCCCATCATTATTATCAGTGGGAGGAATACTGCCTCATATCATTTGGAGAAATAGTACCCCAAGGACTGTATAAAGGCTAGCAAAGATCCACAGATCCACATTTGGCCCATGAGCCACAGTTTGGGGATCACTGATCTACGCCAGCCTAGTTTGTTCTGGGCCACTTATTTCATAGGCAGCTTGTTACCTTGGTAATCTGAGTTATGTGTCCATAAATATATCATATAGATATTTTTTAGTGGACTATTTAGCTTTTTTGTTTTCCTAGACATCGGTTTCACCTTCCACAGAGATTTTCTTTTTTCGCCCACAGGAGTATGTCCGCCCGCATGGATCTGTTGTCAGATTGTTATACGCTTAGAGAGCTGCATCTATAAGAAAAATGAAAAGCTCAGCCCTGCTCAAATATAGCCGGGCTTTGTGATGGATGCGCTTCATTAACTTCGTTGTAGTGAACGCAGTAAAAAACATCTCCAATGAAACCCATACGGTAACACTTGGTGATTAAGCTCTGGTGGGCCTGCCAGCGTGCTTCGTCTGGCCCCGTCTGATAGCGCGCCAAGTCTGTCTTGACTCCTATCGCACTCCATTATCCCCACGCTGCCAGCAGACCGATAAGTTGGGATTTTCAAGCTGAGGGAAAGAGTTATTGCAGAAGGCTGATGAGCTCAGTATAATTGCTTCCACAGCCAGGTACGGAGGTGGATCCATTCTTCTGGTTGGGGATATACGAGTCCATGTCTTCCTCAAGTGTCACACGGTGTGATTTATTCCTTAATAATTTCGACTGATGTTCTGGCTTTGGATTTCTCTTAAGTGCGTCCAACGTTCCAGACTCTACACTGAATCATTCTCATGAGCCCTAAAAAGACCAGCTTTTGGAAGAGTTCTTCAAACCGAGACTCATTATCTGAGAATATTCCGTTGCGTTAGCAGAATTAAATTAAAAAGGCGGTTAGGCCTGGGAGTAAAGTGGATTTATACATTGCGTAGTACAGGAGAGCCTTCTTAAAGTGGACCTTTTGAAACATACAGCAAACTTAGATTTTAACTACTTGCTAAATACCAAAAAATACATTTAAATAAAATATATAAAAATAATTTTAACCTGTAAAGGCTTTTAAAGTATCATTTATAGACAATTTTAGGAGCCATAGTTTGGGGCAATTTTAAATCTTGACATATTTGGTATCTATTTACTCGACACAACATTATCTTTTATATTTTACCAAATAAAATTGGGTATTATATTTTATTTTATAATTATATAATTAATTTAAGTGCATTTTTGTCTTGAAAAATTATGGCAGAGTTAACTGTCAAACTATGCTCTCCAGCAATGCGCTGTCAGCACTCCCGCTCGCCATTGGTGCTTCCTTCCAGGTCCTGTCTATGCGGCTGCTTGAAAGCTAAAGCACTCTATCATAAACAATTGCCAATTTTAAAAAATAAAATATTTATGTTCCCCATTATTTATCCTTTGTTACATCCCAGAGCTCTAATCTCTTGAGGTCTTGTAGTCAATTCCCATCCTCATATACAGTTGCAAGAAAAAGTATGTGAACCCCTAGGGATTACGTGGAGCTTTGCATGAATTGGGCATAAAATGTGCTCTGAACGTCATCTAAGTCACAACAATAGAAGAACACAGTCTGCTGAACATAATACTACACAAACATTAGATGTTGCCATGGTTTCATTGCACATAACATGTAAACATTCACAGTGCAGGGAGGAACAAGTATGTGAACCTTTGGACTTAATAACTGGTTGACCCTCCTTTGGCAGCAATAACCTCAACCAAAGTTTCCTGTAGTTGCAGATCAGACCTGCACAACGATCTGGAGTCATTTTGGACCACTCCTCTTCACAAAACTGTTTCAGTGTAGCAATATTCTTGGGATGTCTGGTGTGAATCGCTCTCTTAAGGTCATGCCACAGCATTTCAATCGGGTTGAGGTCAGGACTCTGACTGGGCCAATCCAGAAGGCGTATTCTGTGCTGTTGCAGCCATTGTTTTGTTGAATTACTTGTATGCTTTGGGTCATTGTCCTGTTGCATCACCCATCCTCTGCAGAGCTTCAGTTGGCGGACAGATGGTCGTACGTTTTCCTGCAAAATGTCTTGATAAACTCTGGAATTCATTTTTCCATCAATGACATTCAGAGCACATTTTATGCCCAATTCATGCAAAACTCCACGTAATCCCAAGGGGTTCACATACTTTTTCTTGCAACTGTACTTCAGTAAAGGCTCCATGGCATTTCTGAGGGTGGATTTCTTGATAGTGGCAACAGTGAAACATGCCCATGCTGAAACGGCTGCAAAATTACCAAGTTCCCCATTGGCAGAATTTTGTAGGAACAGTAAATTTCTCCCATTGAGTTGCTTAGCAAAACTTGTTTAGAAAAAACACACTTCTGCTTCTTATTTTCTTTATTTGGAGGGTGTTTTTTTGAAGGAGTCTATTTTATTTTTTATATTTCTATTTTTGTGTGTATTTGACCACTTTGTGCACTTTTATTGTACTCCCCTCCCCTCATAATAGGAAGGAACGGAACAGGACCCCAAAGAGCCACCTTGATGTCACCTTCCCTGTTCGCTATGATAACCTTCCCAAAATGGCAACATTTCATCAAAATCTTTAAAATTTTGGAAAATTTAATTTTTTCAATTTTGCTCTTCTCTAGGGATGACACAGGAGCACAGTTGGGAGACAGGGATAGAGTGTGTTCCCCCCTTAACAGGTAGGAACTGAACAAGAACCCTCATGCCAGCATCACTAGGTATTAAGTTATTGAAATGTGCACATTTACTAATGTAGCACCCTTTAGTGTGCTACTAGGGTTAGTGTAGGTAAATTTATTGTGTATAACTCATGGTAACTGTGTGAGTCTGTGATTAGGCTGGGTTTACTACAGGTCAGGCTGGAGGGCTTAATAGGTTGGGACTCTATCGCCTCCACCTGGTTCTGGAGGACCATGGAATCTTCCAGAAGCCTGTAGGAAGCAGGGGTGGAGACCTAATCTGCATGTTTATTGGAGTCTTTCCAATCCCAGTTTTGGAGGCCCTGGTAGAGTGGTGAGACCAACCCATAAATATGTGACAGTCAGGCTGGCAAGGGAGTCGGGTGGAAGATCGAGTGCTGAGAAGGCTATCCTGGAAGGGGTCCCCTAGGTCTAGGGGGGACTGGCCTCCCAGCTGGGCTCGAGTTGGCTCAGGAGGCTCCATTCAGCATCACAGTATGAACAGGATCATTGCCTGGGAGCAGTGGGAGCAAGGAAGACAGAGTGAGTACATCAGCACACCCAGGGATTTACAAGGCAGAGACTGCCACAGGTAGCAAGCTTTCAAAGAACAGTGCTGTGCTTAATCCTTTAACTTTGCCCAGGGAGCTCTTCAGAACAGCCAAAAGGGCTGGTAGTACCTGCAGGCTGTGGAGTTGGGAGCAGCTCTACAGGCGAGAGGAGACATCTCTGCATGTAGTTTGCAACAATCTAAGCTAACTTTCAGAGGGGCTGCAAGTCCCTCACCCATAAGGGGCTGTTGCTACTGGTCCATAAAGTCTGATGGCTTTCAAGGAAAAGAACAGTCCAGAATCTGTTTCTGTAAAGTAAGTTGTCCTCGTGCAGTAATTGGGCATCCCATAATCCCTATTACCCTATCCAAGTTGCATCCCCTAACAAATAACAAAAGCCAAGCTCATGGACTATTCACTGACTGAGGAAGCAAGTGTGGCTTACCTGGCTGTAAGGAGCTTAGAGGGACCTAGAATCACAGTGGCCCTCAAGAGGGTAGCACTAGACTAATAT
Source organism: Staurois parvus (assembly GCF_062004578.1). Classification (NCBI taxonomy): domain Eukaryota; kingdom Metazoa; phylum Chordata; class Amphibia; order Anura; family Ranidae; genus Staurois; species Staurois parvus. Next base: position 1,186,962 of record NW_028318744.1, on the reverse strand, counting down.
TGAAATAATTTTTGATATGACACTTACATGTTAAGGCTTAGAAAGGATTTTAGTGAGAGGTTTACATTTACTTTGAGGGCAGGGATTCCTAAAACAAAGGGCAGTAACCAGAGGAAGAAATTGAGGGATCTGACAGAAGAAGGAGCTAAAGCTGTCCATACTCTGTGGACTCTTTTGGCCAGCTCTTGAAGTTGACCAACGTAACTCTTCAAGCAGCATAGAACAATGATCCAAGGTTCCCGTTAACAATCTAAAGCAGTATTATGGGGTTCACCATTCTATCATCCATCTTGTACTTACCATCCTTTAGAACAGCCTTTTCAACCAGGGTGCCCAGGAACCTTGGTAAAATGTCTAAAAATTGCCCAAAATTTGTATACAATCCTGCCATTTAGATGCAGCAAACCAGAAGTTTTCATTGTGCACCATTAAGACCTTCTAGCCACCAGAGTCCTAACAACCAATGACATCATCCTTTGATAAGGAGGATGTTGGTTGCCTACACAGCATCCTTTTGTGACCTTCACCTGCCCCTCTCTGTCAGCACTGAGGGAGAAGAGAAACAATGGAATACTAGTCAGTACCAGTGTGCAAAAGTGTATTTGCTTTGGAAGAATAAATCACCTCTAACATTGGGTGTCCTACATGTGTGGATGTTGCTGCGTCACATAAAACTATTAGAATAGTTTTTTACATTTTAGAAGGGGGTGTCTCCAGACTGATCATGATGTTAAAGGGTTTCTCAAGACTGTCCATAATTTTAAAGGGTGCCTTGACTGAAAAAGATTGAGAAACACTGTTTTACAACATTCCAGGGCAGGGACCTTGCCATTTAGGTCTCATCTCCATCCAACAGCTTGGCTATCATCATGGACAGAAGTACTGATGCGAAGTGAAGTTCACAACATGGTCTTAATTGATTCGGCATGATGTTCTGTTCCTCAGAAACCATTTCAACGGTCTTTTCCATTCTTACCGGAGGAAAAAAAAGAGGGGGAGAAATAAAATAGAAAATATCTTTCGAATCATCTTATCTCATTAGGAACTTGGCTTTGCAGCAAATGGTGCAAATAAGAAACAGTTCTTCGAGATGAAATTTAATCATAGCGAGATCGCGGATTGTATAAACACAGACAACACCATGTAGAAAAGGAATGTATGAAGTTTTTTTCCTGAAGTAACTGTTTCAGGGCTGGGAAGAGTTTTACAAAACATGCAAAACATGTGATGTTACTAGTCTCCAGTGAATGGATGGGCTGCATTCTCAGTGATATCACCAGTCTCCAGTGAATGGATAGGCTGAATTCTCAGTGATGTCACCAGTCTCCAGTGAATGGACGGGCTGCATTCTCAGTGATGTCACCAGTCTCCAGTGAATGGACGGGCTGCATTCTCAGTGATGTCACCAGTCTCCAGTGAATGGACGGGCTGCATTCTCAGTGATGTCACCGGTCTCCAGTGAATGGATAGGCTGCATTCTCAGTGATGTCACCAGTCTCCAGTGAATGGACGGGCTGCATTCTCAGTGATGTCACCAGTCTCCAGTGAATGGACGGGCTGCATTCTCAGTGATGTCACCAGTCTCCAGTGAATGGATAGGCTGCATTCTCAGTGATGTCACCAGTCTCCAGTGAATGGATGGGCTGCATTCTCAGTGATGTCACCAGTCTCCAGTGAGAGGATAGGCTGCATTCTCAGTGATGTCACCAGTCTCCAGTGAATGGATAGGTTGCATTCTCAGTGATGTCACCGGTCTCCAGTAAATGGATAGGCTGCATTTTCAGTGATGCCTCCAGTGTCTAGTGAATGGATAGGTTGCATTCTCAGTGATGTCACTCATTTCTTGTGAATGGATAGGCTCCATTCTCAATGATGTCATTGATCTCCATTGAATGGATAGGCTGCATTCTTAGTGATTTCCCAGGTCTCTACAGAATGGATAGGCTGCATTTTCAGTGATGTCACTCATTTCTAGTGATTGGATAGGTTACATTCTCAGTGATGTCACCAATCTCTAGTGAATGGATGGGTTCCATTCTTAGTGATGTCATTGGTCTCTAGTGAATGGATTGGCTGCATTCTTAGTAATTTCCCAGGTCTCTAGAGAATGGATAGGCTGTATTCTCAGTGATGTCCCCGGTTTCTACTGAATGTATTGGTTACATTCTCAGTGATGTCACTGGACTCTAGTGAATGGATAGGCTCAATTCTCTGTGATGTCACCGCTCTCTAGTGAATGGAAAGGCTGTGTTCTCAGTGATGTCACCGATCTCCAGTAAATGGATAGGCTGCATTCTCAGTGATGTCACCAGTCTCCAGTGAATGGATAGGCTGCATTCTCAGTGATATCACTCATTTCTAGTGATTGGATAGGTTACATTCTCAGTGATGTCACCGATCTTTAGTGAATGGATAGGCTGCATTCTCAGTGATGTCATTGGTTTCTACTGAATGGATAGGCTCCATTATCAGTGATTTCACCGCTGTCTAGTGAGAGGATAGGCTGTATTCTCAGTGATGTCACCGCTCCCTAGTGAATGGATAGGCTGCATTCTCATTGATGTCATTGGTCTCTACTGAATAGATAGGCTCCATTCTCAGCGATGTCACCGGTCTCCAGTAAATGGATAGGCTGCATTCTCAGTGATGTCATTGGTCTCTAGTGAATGGACAGGCAGCATTCTTATTGATGTCATTGGTCTCTACTGACTAGATAGGTTGCATTCTCAGTGATGTCACCAGTCTCCAGTAAATGGATAGGCTGCATTCCCAGTGATGTCATTGGTCTCTAGTGACTGGATAGGCTGCATTCTCAGTGATGTCACCGGTCTCCAGTAAAAGAATAGGCTGCATTCTCAATGATGCCTCCAGTGGGTGGGGGGGATGGTAAAAAGAGGTCCACTGCATGATAACTCAAAATATGCTGTACTTTCCCTTTAAGGGCCCAATATAGAAATGGTGCATGTATTTGTTGTGTGTTCTTTTCCATGTGTGATCCATCTGGAGAGCAGCGGAGCTGAACGATCTCACACACAGCAGCACAGTCCTCTGACGAAGCCCCGAAAACGAGGGCGCTCTGCGTTTTGTTGTAATTCAATTTTTTCCAGTAGAAGGGGTTATTTTTGTGTTTCATTACACAGATGTAAATTCCATGCGGCCTGTTAACATGTTGCTGCTTCATTGTATGGTTTGCCTCATAAACCAGAACACTTTGAAGGTTTTTCCACCCTCTTACGGAATGCCCAAAGCATGTGTCTGCAAGGAAAGGAATTCTCTTAACTCAAACCAGTTGATGTCTCGCTTGGTGTGCGGAATACAGCTGGGTGCTGGAGCGCCGGCAATCCCTCCGATTAGTGTAACAAGCTCGCAATCCCACGCCAAATACTGCAGGAGCACCGCAAGGTTGTAGCATGGCAAAATACCAAATTGTAGAGTAGAGCTACCCCCAAAGGAGCTGCTGGTCTATGGGCCTATTTCCCACTCACGGCCAGGCAAACAGCATTTTCACACGCTTCCAGGTGGCTCAGTAAGTAACAGGCATGGGACAGGACAAAAAAAAAGGCATTTTAGAATGAGCAAAAAAAAAACATATTACCACAGCGCAAAAATTAACCACTTCCCAACCAGCCGTTGTATATAAACGGCCGGACGGTGGCAGTGCAGGGTTGGGTGGCCGTTTATAAACGGCCTCCCCGCACCATGCTTGTGCGCGCTCCCTGGGAGCAATCTGGCGCCCGCTATGTCCTCCGGACACAGTGAAACACCGAGCATCGGACGGGACGTCTGTACGAGGTCTCGTTCATGTGATCACTGATTGGCCAATCAGTGATCACATGCAAAGTAGTAAGCAAGATGTCACTAGTGACATCATTGCTTACTACGTGTGAAATCTGTGAATGATCACAGAGGTCACATGGTACAAGGCTATTCACAACAGCCTTGTACCATGTGACAAGTTGTGACCAATCACAGCTCACTCAGTACTTCTCAATGACTGCAAGAATGCAGACAGAGAGAAAGAGAAATGATTGCTTTTACATCCTATATGGGTGTAAAAGCAATCAGTGTAAAAAAATAAAAAAAAAATCTTCATCACCCCCCACAAGTAGTACCATGGTGACACTGTACTGCTAGGGTGACAGTATGTAAAAATAAAATAAAAAATTTTATAAAATATAAAATTTTATAAAATATAAAATATTAAAAAAATAATATAAAAAAATAAAATAAAAATGTAAAACAAAATGTTTAAAAATTATAATTTTTGGTTATAAACTAATTTGGATTTTTTTTTTACTAAAAAGATAACGGAATAAATTTTGGCCAAGATTTATGATGAAATATTATTTCTTTGAAAAAAAAAAACACTTTTTTTCAAAATTTTTGGACTTTTTCATTTACATAGCAAAAAAAATAAAAATCCCAGCGGTGAATAAATACCACCAAAATAAAGCTTTATCTGTCTCCAAAAAATGGTAAAAAATTCATTTGGGTACAGTGTTGCATGACCGCGCAATTGTCATTCAAAGTGTGATAACGCTGAAAGCTGAAAATTGCCCTGGACAGGAAGGGGGTAAAAGTGTCCGGACTGGAAGTGGTTAATATAAATAATAAATAATATCAATAAAAATCAATAAATGGGCAGCACAGTGGCTAAATGGTTAGCACTTCCTCACATAACCTTTCTGTGATAACCATAAATTAAGTATAATAAATTCATATAATCAAAACTAAAAATAAAATAAAAATAAAAATAAAATAAAATCTATAAAAATATGTGAATTGTGTCCAAAAAAAAATTTTTTTAAATAGTAATTGTGTCCAATGTCCAAATCTCAATTTTCCACCTTGATGTAGTTAGAAAGAAATCAATCCTAGATATTCTGAAATACCTCAAAATAAAAGAAAAGAAAATTCCATAGTGCATTATATTTTACATATATATCACTCCACTCAGTGCTCAACACAAAAATCACTCTTAAATAGTTTTTTTTTTTTTTGCACAATTTAAGAGTGATTTTTGTGTTGAGCACTGAGTGGAGTGATATACATGTAAAATATAATGCACTATGGATTTTTCTTTTCTTTTATTTTGAGGTATTTCAGAATATCTAGGATTGATTTCTTTCTAACTACATCAAGGTGGAAAATTGGGATTTGGACATTGGACACAATTACTATTAAAAAAAATTTTTTTTGGACACAATTCACATATTTTTATAGATTTTATTTTATTTTTATTTTTATTTTAGTTTTAGTTTTGATTATATGAATTTATTATACTTATTTTATGGTTATCACAGAAAGGTTATGTGAGATTGTATACTTTCTAGGGAGAAAGTGTGACTTTTTGTGGGAGTACAAAAAAGGAATTTGATTGATTAAGTGGTTAGCACTTCCGCCTGGCAGTACTATTATTATTATTATACAGTATTTATAAAGCGCCAATAGTTCGCTCAGCGCTGTACATTACAAAGGGGGACAGAACATGTGACAGAACAATACCAATACATTGCAAAACATGAGGGGATCGAGGGCCCTGCTCTTTGGAGCTTACAATCTAGGAGCGTACTAGGGTCGTTGGTTCGAATCCCAACCAACGCACCACCTGCCTGGAGTTTGCATGTTGTCCCTGTGCCTGCGTGGGTTTCCTCCGGGTACTCCAGTTTCCTCCCACACTCCAAAGACATGCTGGTAGGTTAATTGGCTCCTGTCTAAAGTGTCCCTTTGAAAATGTGCAATAGACACGAAACGCGTAAGGGAGATGGTACCTCACATGCAGACCTAGTCCACATGGTCCACACGTCTGACTGGTGGCCATTTTGGATTTTTTTGGAATTTCATTATGTAAGTGTACTACTTGTTTTAATATACCTTTTTGAATAAAAGTTACGACACTATCGGACACCTCTCTTTTGGGTTTATTTACGAGCCCCTAAGGTGATTCCTGATACACGAAAGTACATCACATCCCCCCGGATTTTGATGACATAAGGTGATTCGTGATACGTGGGAGTGGTACATATCCCCCTGGTGGCTGGCGACGGTACACCTGGAGACGACACAGAGGATCCGGAGGTTGCTGTACTGATGACCACCCATTTGGCAGTGTCTCTGATCCAGTGACCAGGAGTAGGTCATTTTACTCCAACGCGCTATACTTTGCGCTATCTGGTTAGTACAATCAACAGCCACACTATATACCACAGATGTCACGGATTTCCCATGTCACTTGGCTATATCCATTGATTTATTGACTTTGGCACCTTTGTCACTTTATGCACCTTGATCTGATTTATGATACTGCAGCACAATTTATATTATTGGTTTCTATACCAATGTATCCATTTCAGCTGTGTTTTATCTTACATTTGATTTTATTGCTATTGTCTTATTTTGTTTTAGCGCTGCATACTTTATGTTTTAGCTTTTTATCAGGAGGCTATTTGAGGTTTGCCTTTTATGCTATCGGCTATATTACTTTCACCATTTGCATCCAGCGCTCGTTCTACCCCCACTTTTTTCTTTTATGTCCCTAGTATGTGTATGTATGAATGTGAGTTAGGGACCTTAGATTGTACACCCCTTGAGGGTCAGGGACCTTAGATTGTACGCCCCTTGAGGGTTAGGGACCTTAGATTGTACGCCCCTTGAGGGTTAGGGACCTTAGATTGTACGCCCCTTGAGGGTCAGGGACCTTAGATTGTACGCCCCTTGAGGGTTAGGGACCTTAGATTGTACGCCCCTTGAGGGTTAGGGACCTTAGATTGTACGCCCCTTGAGGGTTAGGAACCTTAGATTGTACACCCCTTGAGGGTTAGGGACCTTAGATTGTACCCCCCTTGAGGGTTAGGCACCTTAGATTGTACCCCCCTTGAGGGTTAGGGACCTTAGATTGTATGCCCCTTGAGGGTCAGGGACCTTAGATTGTACGCCCCTTGAGGGTTAGGGACCTTAGACTGTACGCCCCTTGAGGGTTAGGGACCTTAGATTGCACGCCCCTTGAGGGTTAGGGAGCTTAGATTGCACGCCCCTTGAGGGTTAGGGAGCTTAGATTGCACGCCCCTTGAGAGTTAGGGACCTTAGATTGCACGCCCCTTGAGGGTTAGGGACCTTAGATTGTACCCCCCTTGAGGGTTAGGCACCTTAGATTGTACCCCCCTTGAGGGTTAGGGACCTTAGATTGTATGCCCCTTGAGGGTCAGGGACCTTAGATTGTACGCCCCTTGAGGGTTAGGGACCTTAGACTGTACGCCCCTTGAGGGTCAGGGACCTTAGATTGTACGCCCCTTGAGGGTTAGGGACCTTAGACTGTACGCCCCTTGAGGGTTAGGGACCTTAGATTGCACGCCCCTTGAGGGTTAGGGACCTTAGATTGCACGCCCCTTGAGGGTTAGGGAGCTTAGATTGCACGCCCCTTGAGAGTTAGGGACCTTAGATTGCACGCCCCTTGAGGGTTAGGGACCTTAGATTGCACGCCCCTTGAGGGTTAGGGACCTTAGATTGTACGCCCCTTGAGGGTTAGGAACAGATGTGAATATATATGTGTAAAGCGCTGCGTAAACTGACAGCGCTATATAAATACCTGAAAAAGATAAATAAATAAAACCAAAAATGTATTTATTCAATCAACAGTGAATCAAATATATATATATATATATATATATATATGAGAAACAAAATATGTGAAAAAATTCCACTGTCCCAAATCAATAATGAAAAATAGTGCTCCAATCACAGAAACGGTGCCAACGGAAATCCAACGTGCCCACACCATCCGTGACTTCCAATATGGTCCGCACTCACCAAATTAAATGGACTCCTAGCTGAGAAGGCTTAAGAGTCAAACAAGCTTTTGAGGTAAGATATATCCTCCAAAATGGATCCCAATCAAGGAAAAAAGGTTCTTGACAATCTCCAAACGACCACCTCTGGAAGCTCAAACTCCACCAAAGCAAATCCTCTGTGCTTCTCTATCTCATAGTCCAGAGGGATCTGTATGTCTGTGATGTCCCCAAAGAGGATGAAGGCTGCGTGCAGGATCTTCTCATCCACCTCTTCGGCCAGTCCTCCAACATATAACACCCTGCCATTTTAGAATGAGCAGCCCATTTAAAAAAAAAAAAACAAATTACAAATGGCAGCTACCAGTTTCTCTTTTAGTTATATTTAGCCTGCTTCAGTCACTGTTGTGGCAAGTTGCGGCAGGCAGAGACCCGTAGGTGAGAGCCAGGTTCATGATATATGCGATAAAAAAAAAAACCTGCAAAGGGGTTCTAATTCTTCTCCACTCTATCCAAAACTAAAAAAAAAAAAAACTAAAGGTTTCCCTATAGTTACACTTTAACAGTCAGTTTTTAGTTACACTTTAACAGTCAGTACTTTAAAGTATATAGGTTCCAAAAATACCAAAAAAATTTAGGAAAATCCTTATGGCAGCATTTAAATAAAACATAGCACTGTGCACTGGATACGTATTTGTTTACATTTCCCTGGAGTTCCCCTTTAAGTGAAGTCCTCCATGCCCACCAGCCTGTTTCTGACACCTTCAATCCCCTCCCCAATACTCCTCCTACCATAGCATGGACCGTGCACTCAAACCGGCCATGACCTCTCACCTGGAAGCTCTCCTTTTTTTTTTACTTTTGCCACAACCAAAATGGCACCCGGTAGCAGCCTCTTTATCTCCCCTGCCCAAACCTCTTCCGGCCACCTCCAGCAAGTTTAAATCTTAAACCTAAGAAGTTTAATTCCCAGTCTTTATTGATCAAGAGAAGCCAACATGGTTTGGGGAAAGGCCTCCCCCGTTCCTCAGGGCTGGATTTGTGGATGCAATTAGATTATACGTGAGATTCATTTAGGAAACGTATAATGATGCTGGATCTGAGCTGTCAGATTGGATGCCCTGTAAACTGTTGAAAGATGTTGACGCCAACATTTTTGAGGCCTCAACATCTGTGGACAGTTTACACTGTTCACAACTCCAGCCCAGGGGCGGACTGACCATTTGGAAACTTGGGCACTGCCCGAGGGCCCTGGATCAGTAGGGGGCTCCATGAGATGTCCCTGGTACCTTTTTCATAGGCTTTTTTGAGTTTGGGCAAGGACACAGGGGCCCCATGATCCCCTATTGCCTGGGGGCCCCATGAGTTCTCAGTCCGCCCCTGCTCCAGCCTTTTGGAAGGGTGAAGCATTTCATAACTCCAGCCCTGAGAAAGGGGGAAGCATTTCCCCTGAAATCTGTTGGCTTCTCTTGATCAATAAAGACTGGGACTTAAACTGTTATGAACGTTTGTACCGTGTGCTCCCTGAGGTTATGTTACTCCACCTATTACCACTAAAAATCAGTCCAGAGGCATGATATCATCTCAGCTCAGGAAGTAGATGGTGACCCTGGATGATGCCAAGACCGGAAGAAAGCCTGAACCGCCACAGCCAAAACCGAAGGAAGTATGGATTTTTGAAACCACCATGACACCCAACAAAGGTATAAGAACTGCATTTAAATTTCATGTAACAAAAGCTTTTATGTCTTGTCTTGTTACTGATGGCTTGTATATTGCGTTTGGACCTCATCCAGTTTTATATAGTCTATGATTATCTCTTCTCTCGTACTTCCCGGATATTATTACTAAGCGAAAAAGCAGCAGGATGAAAATTGTATTTCAACTGGTTCCAAAACTTATGTAGCTTAATAGATTATTACACGTAAAGGAACCTTTAGAGGAGCATAAGCAATTGTGCTATTTAGCCAGCTAATCATTTCTATAGTCTAGGATGGTCTAAAGTGGGTCTGGTATGACCTATGAGTCATGGCTCTGCAGTATTTCAATGAGGTTGTTGAAGGACAGGACAAAACAGTGGCTTAGGTTTTACTTCTACTTTGCAGCACTGGGGTCCTTGGTTCAATTCCTGACCAGGACACTATCTGCATGGAGTTTGCATGTTGTTTCTGTGCTTGCATAGGTTTCCTCTCTGAGTGCTATGGAAATACAGATTAAAGCATTTTAGGGCACCGTGGCACTCCAGGCAAACTTGAATGATGCCCCTTTAGGACAAGGTATGCCCTTTGTGTCATGTTAATTATTTTGACAAAAACACGGCTAAAATGAAAACTTGCAGACAGCATGGGTTCTGCTTTACAGATACATTGACTATTTGGAAACCCGGACACTGCCCGAGGGCCCGGGGTCAGTAGGGGGCCCCATGAGATGCCCCTGGTACCTTTTTCATAGGCTTTTTTGAGTTTGGGCAAGGACACAGGGGCCCCATGATCCCCTATTGCCCAGGGGCCCTATGAGTTGTCAGTCTGCCCCTGGATACAGTATATCATATGCACAACTATGTTTGAAATATATAGCCCTGTGGTCTCCAAACTGTGGCTGGCAGGATGGATGTGGCCCTCTGCTTTGCTTTATCCAGCCCTTGGGGTATTACTCCTCCAACAAGGCAATATTCTTGCTACCAACTCCAACTATGAATCACCATTCCTTCAACTGACACCAACTGTGGGGCATAATTTTTTACGTTCCCACTATTCAATGGTGGGGCAATATTGCTCCCACTGATACCAATGATGGGGCATTATTCCTCCCACTGACACCAAAATGGGGCACTATTCCTCCCACTGATACCACAATTGGGGCAGTATTCCTCCCACTGACACCAATGATGGGGCACTATTCCTCCCACTGACACCAATGAAGGGGCCTTATTCCTCCCACTGAAACCAATGATGGGGCACTATTCATCCCACTGACACCAATGATAGGGCACCATTCTTTCCACTGATACTAATGATGGGGCACTATTACTCCAACTGACATCAGTGATGGGTTCAGGGACATCTGTTCCAAAAGCAATTGTCATAGAAGAGAATTCTCCTCACTTTTTGGAGATTTCTTCTTATGCCCTTTTGCATCTCTGAGACAGGAGGTAAAGGGAGACCCCCCAATTAGATATATACCCCAAAAATTAACCATGCGATTCTTCCCTTTCCTATAATAAAAAGTTTTGACCCTTTATATTCTTTAATACTGAGATATCTCCAACTTTGCTGCCCTGGGTACTGGCCCCATTGTAATAAACACAGTACTGGCCTTTTCTATATCTCTACCAAGTGTGCATGGCTTATTTCGTCATTGGAAACTGTAGGCCAGCCTTTCCCAATTAGGGCTCCTCAAGAGGTTCTTAGGGTTTTCTTAAGCAATTAGCAGATTGATTTCCTCCTGGATGGTGCCTGCATAGTTCTAGCATTGACTTCACTCAATAGGGACAGTGGCCAGCCTTTCCCAACTAGGAATCCTCAAGAGGATTTAGGGTTTCCTTAAGCCATTAGCAGATTGATTTCCTCCTGGATGGTGGTTGCACAGTTCTAGCATTGACTTCACTCAATAGAGACAGTGTCCAGTCTTTCCCAACTAAGAATCCTCAAGATGTTTTTAGGGTTTTCTTAAGCAATTAGCAGATTGATTTCCTTCTGGACAGTGCCTGCATAGTTCCAGCATGGACTTCACTCAGTAAAGACAGTGACATAGGACCTCTCCACTACTCTCCACTTACACCAATGATCTGATAAGTAGAGGTCACAATAGAAGAAAACAAGCCACCAGAAGTCCCTTTCTAGATTTCTGCAGATGGTTTATTCACATCACATGTGTCAAATACAGCCAACGTTTTGGGGCCTTGCAGAGTCCCTTCCTCAAGGGACATGGCGGCAGTCATTATCTCACTTTAAGGAAGGGACTCTGAGAAGCCCCAAAAACATGGCTTTATTTGACCCATATGACATGATGTGAATAAAACATGTTTATATTGGATCTACAATGTGGGTGCTGGCGACTTTTTTCCTTCTATTGAGAAATTGCTTGACAACATCTGTTGTCACCATGAGGACCATCTAGCTACATTGGTATGGAGTGCGGCTCAGAACTGTATTACTTTATGGCACGTAGAGGCAACACAAAGAAGTTGGACTTTTCTTCATGTCTTCTAAAAGCAGGCCTCGGCTCTACTCACCAACCAGAAATTTACCATGCGTTATAAAACCCGCCCGTCTTCAACCTACACCAGTCAATATGGGAAACACATGCTGAACACCCATAATGCTCTTCGAGGATGTAGACTAAGGTCACAGACAATATTAATATTCTTGTAAGCAATTAATGAATCTGAGGAGAAGCATTAGTTACTTCCACTGACATGAGCTGTAAATTCAAACCGCAGTAATGTTTTACAGTCCTTGAGGAACAAAGCTTTTGCCTGCAGGCTGGATTAGAGAAACAAGAGAGATCTGGGAATTAAAAAATGTGAGTCACAGCCGACAATAATTCCCAAACCATGGGCCTCATCTATAAAAGCAAGTGAAAAGGGCAATGGAGCTTTTTCTGTAGCAACCCCTTGAGTTTCAACTAAGTGGCTTGGCAGTATGCTTTGGTTGGCCGTCGGTGGAGCTATGACCTGTCGTGGTGAACCTATAAACAGTTGCTCTTTGTTGTCCAAATGCAAGGTAGAGAAGTTAAAAGAGCAAAGACATACAGTATGAGGGTGGCAGATAATAATGAAGACCCCTACCCCTTAGGGTAACCTGTTCCAATTTGAGGTAGATGGCCTTTTTCAAGCATCTTATGAACCAGTTTTCCATTAAAAAATGTGCACCTCACTGTCCTAAAAACCATGACCTTTTTTTCGTAAAACCCAAATTAACTCTCATTTTAAGTCAGCTGAATACATTCAAGGTACATCAATGTTCCATGGCGTACAGTTCATTGGTATCCAAAGCAGCCAAAGCCTAGTAGAAAAGTCGGTGGCCTGCTAGAAGCTGCAGAGTGGTTTGTGGTGAAGCAGAAGGTCCAAAGCTCCAACACCCCCCAACCAGGGCCACGACAGAGGATGGGTGGGAGCAGCAGGTGCTCTGTGCACCGTGGTAGGGATGGGGGTGCTTTCCTTATGTTACAAGGCTGACAGGCGGTGAGGAGAGATGGAGAGAGCTGGGAGGCAGTGCAGGCTGTGTTCTCTCTCCTTCTCCTCCTCCTTTCTGACAGTGCAGTGCTGCTGTATTCAGAAGCCAGCAGTGTTGTACACAGACACATAGGAGTGCTGCACTGACAGAAGGAAGGTGGTGGAGAGAGAGCACAGCTTGGCATCTTTGCCCTGGGTGACCTTGTCCCACAACTGCCCCAGTCAGACCGATAGCTCTACAATCAGCAAAGCTCTCCCCTGCTAATTGGAAATCCATGGCTCTAAATCAGCTGAAGGTGGGGCAGAACTCTGCAAACAGATTACTGCTTCCCCATAGAGAGCAAGAGCATGCTGGGAGGAGACTGGCTTTTCAATTTAGGCTGTAGTTGATAAAGAAAACAGGCTGTAAGGGCTAGTTTATACAGGTGTCCAGGAGATGGCTACAGTTTTGATGACCCCCCCCCTCCCCAATACAGCCACTCTTGGCTGTACACATGCTATAGCTGTATTGTTTTGATTTGCAGGAGTTGCAAATATTAAGCCGCATGTCAGCACTGCCACCAAACGTGGCCCATTTAAGTGTATGAGGCCACACCAATAATGCCCTGTCCCCTCCGAGAGGAATTACCCCTACTTTTTATTAGTTCATTGGAACAGGAACCAAAGGGATAACTTCCAATAGTATCATAGAAAGTAATAAAAACACATTTCCAGTACAACCTGGGGAAGGAGTAGAACCTCTGTGAAGTTCTTATTGCTCTCCATCTCCCTGTTGGGAAGGTTCTAACTCTTCCTCACTATACTTTAAACCAGTGGTCTCCAAACCCATGGGCCTGATGTAACCTTTTGCTCACCTTTATCCGGCCTGCAAGGCACTGTTCCTCCCACTGATATGAGGCCATATTCTTCCCATTGAAGGAACCATTCCTTCTACTGAGACCAACAGTGGGGTACTATTCCTCCTGCTGACACCAGTGATGGGGCATTCTATCCATTTAATTATGGAGAACCTCCTTGAAGTTCTTATTGCTTTCCGTTTCCCTTTTGGGAAGGTTCTAACCCTTAGCCGCCATACTTTAAACTAAATTAAGGCTTTGACTTGACTTGGGCTTTAACTAAGAACCTGGTTCAATTTAATGCACCCACCCCCCTCACCTTCCTACAATGCGGCAATGGGGAATGATGTGACTCATTCCACTTCCTCGCATGACAGCGCTAGTGCTTAGAAATTGGTTGCACCAAGAGCCATCACATCGAGTAGGAATAGAGTCCAAATGGACCTTATACATGAATTTGTTTCTTCTCAACCGGTGGTGAGCAATGGTGGGAGTGAAGCAGAGGTAAGTTTAGGGTGCTGTGGAGGGCCAGCTTTACATTGAACTTATGGGTTTGGCCTGCATGGACAGAGCACAGGCTCATTTTAAGTCAAGTAAAAACAATAGTTTACTCATTTATTTTGTTTGCTATATGAGAAGGTCTCCGTAACACCAGAAGCCCTTGAACATGGCAAGCATATACTAGCATTCAGGCCTTGACATTTATGTGTGTTTTTAAGCATTTTATGAGCACTTCAGAGCATTTCTCATTTGTTTTACAACTTTTTTTAAGCCTTTTGAAGCATTTTGAAGACTTTCATAAGTGCTTCTAATGAGCATTTATGAGCATCTCATGAGCACTTACAAACATTTTAGAGGAGATATACAAGTGTCCATATACTGCAATGGTTGGTGAAAATGCAAAAATGTTGGACTTTCCATATGTTCCGAAGAATGGCATCCTGGTGTCAACAGTCTGCAATGAAATAATTCATATTAGAGCTTGTTGCCAGCGTTTGAAAAAAACTGCAAAAAATGCTCATAGTGTGACCTACACTATATTGACAAAAGAATTGGGTTCCTGCATTTTACACGTACATGAACTTTAATAGCCCCCCAGTCTTAGTCCGTAGGGTTCAATATTGAGTTAGCCCCACCCTTTCCACGCACATGAACTTTAATGGCACCTCAGTCTTAGTCCGTAGGGTTCAATATTGAGTTAGCCCCGCCCTTTGCAGCTATAACAGCTTCAACTCTTCTGGGAAGGCCGTCCACAAGGTTTAGGAGGGTGTCTATGGGAAGGTTGGACCATTCTTCCAGAAGCACATTTGTGAGGTCAGGCACTGATGTCGGAGGAGAAGGCCTGGCTCGCAGTCTCTACTCTAATTCATCCCAAAGGTGTTCTATGGGGTTGAGGGCAGGACTCTGTGCAGGACAGTCAAGTTCCTCCACCCCAAACATGTCTTTATGGATTTTGCTTTGTGCATTGTTGCGCAGTCATGTTGGAATAGGAAGGGGCAACCCCAAAACTGTTTTTACAAAGTTGGGAGCATAAAATTGTCCAAAATGTTTTGGTATGCTGACGCCTTAAGACTTATCTTCACTGGAATTAAGGGGCCAAGCCCAACCCCTGAAAAACAACCCCACACTATAATCCCCCCTCCACCAAACTTTACACTTGGCACAATGCAGTCAGGCAAGTACTGTTCTCCTGGCCACCATCAAACCCAGACACATCTATCGGATTGCCAGATAGAGAAGCTTGATTCTTCACTCCAGAGAACATGTCTCCTCTGCTCTAGAGTCCAGTGGTGGCGTGCTTTACACCACGGCATCCGACGCATTGCATTGCACTTGGTGATGGAAGGCTTGGATGCAGGTGCTCGGCCATGGAAACCCATTCCATGAAGCTCTCTACACACTGTTGTTGTGCTAATCTGAAGGCCACACCAAGTTTGGAGGTCTTTAGCTATTGACTCTGCAGACAGTTGGCGACTTCTGCGCACTGTGTGCTTCAGCATGCGCTGACCCCGCCCTGTCATGTGACGTGGCCTACCACTTGGTGGCTGAGTTGCTGTTGTTCCCAGTTGCTTCCACTTTGTTATAATCCCACTAACAGTTGAGCGTGGAATATTTAGTAGCTAGGAAATTTCAGGGATGGACTTATTGCACAGGTGGCCACCTATCACGGGACCACGCTTGGAGTCACTGAGCTCCTGAGAGCGACCCATTCTTTCACAAATGTTTGTAGAAGCAGTCTGCATGCCTAGGGGCTTGATTGTATACACCTGTGGCCATGGAGGTGATTGGAACACCTGAATCACATGATTTGGAGGGCGGGGCCAATACTTTTGGCAATATAGTGTATGTAAGGCATCGCTGATTGTGAAAATCATGCTGCTGATGGACATTGTACTCTATTATTTCATATGGTAAGCATTCTTTTTGTTTTTCCCTCATCGTTATAGTTATCCATCCTCAACTTACCATCTCTCATCTGTCCCATTTAGGTGCCACATAAATTGTATCTTCAATCCAATCCAGTCGGTGTATATTTTTTTTTATCCTTAACATTTTACATTTGTTTTTCAATTTTATTTCTAATATTTCATTTTTTGATAGAAATTTAACAAATTGCTTTAATTCTTATCAAATTTATTTTAATTGTCTACTCTAGTTAGTCCTATACTTACCCATCTGTCGTAGCTCATTTACAGTTGCCATGTTGACAGTACATGATTTCCAAGTCTTTTTTCTTTTTTTATTTCTTTTATTTTTTCTATTTCATTTTCTTAAGAGAAATTTAGCAAAATGCTTTAATTCTTATGAAATGTGTTTTAATTGTCTACTGTAGTTGGTCTTATGCTCAGCCATCTGCTGTAGTTCATTCCCAGTCGCCATGTTGATATTATTGATAGTATACAAATTCCATGTCTTATTTTTTTTTCTTTTTGGCAAAAAAAATTGTATTTTTATTATTTCATTTTTGATTGGAAATTTTAAAAAATGCTTCAATTATTTTAAAATGTATTTTAATTGCCTGCTGCAGTGGATCCTATGCTCAACCATCTGTTTTAGGTCATTCCTTATTGCCATTATTGAAAAGAGACAAATTCCACTTCTTTTTTTTGGTAGAAAAATTAATTTTTATTGTTTCATTAGAAATAGAAATTTATCAAAATGCTTTAACTCTTCTCAAAACTATTAAATTGTCTAATGTAGTTGGTCCTGTACTCAACCATCTGCTGTAAATCATTCCCTGCTGCCATGTTATTTATTTTTATTACAGGTACTTATATAGTGCCACCAATTTACTCAGTGCTTTACATATATATATATTGTACATCAGTCCCTAACTTCAAGGGGTATACAGTCTAAGGTCCCTAACAGGGGCAGACTGACCATTTGGAAACTTGGGCACTGCCCAAGGGCCTGGGGTCAGTAGGGGGCCCCATGAGATGTCCCTGTTTGGGACCTGATGTCCCTGTTTGTCAAACTTTTTTGAGTTTGGGCAAGGACACAGGGGCCCCATGATCCCCTATTGCCCAGGGGCCCCATGAGTTGTCAGTCCGCCCCTGGTCCCTAACTTACATTCATATACTAGGACCAATTTAGACAGGAACCAATTAACCTACCAGCATGCCTTTGGAGTGTGGGAGGAAACCTGAGTAACCCCACGCAGGCACATGGAGAACATGCAAACTCCAGGCAGGTGGTGCTGTGGTTGGGATTTGAACCAACAACCCCAGTACTGCCAGGCGGAAGTGCTAACCATTTAGCCACTGTGGTTGCCCATGTTGATGTTATTGATAGTACATAATTCCATGTCATATTTTTTTTGGCAACAAATTTTATATTTATTATTTCTTTTTTTACATAGAAATTTAGCAACTATTATTTATTTATTTTTTTTAGCAAAATTATTTTTATAATTTTTAAAAAAAATTGTCTACTGTAGTTGGTCCTGTGCTCAACCATCTGCTGTAGATCATTCCCTGTTGCCATGTTGACATTATTTATAGTACACAATTCCACATTTTTTTTTTTTTTTTAATTAAAAAAATTTAAGATAGATGAGATTATATATGTACTAAGTTTTACATTTTTTTTAAAAGTAATGTGTATATTAATAGTGCAAAATTCCATCTGGAAGGTTTGTTAACCCAAATATTTTCTATGACTTTTCTTTTTGACCGTGATATTTTCTAACCATGTTTAGCATCATTTGCAGTTAATTTGAATTTTAATATCAGATTTCTATTTTACTATCAGGATCATTTAGTATTATGATATTATGATATAAAAAAAAATATATTTTCTTATAATATTTTTTAGTTTATATTTATCAGAATCATTTAGTATTATGACATTATGAAATAATAAAAAAAAATTCTTCTTATAATATTTTTTAGTTTATATTTATCAGAATCATTTAGTATTATGACATTATGAAATAATAAAAAAAATATATTTTCTTATAATATTTTTTAGTTTATATTTATCAGGATCATTTAGTATTATGACATTATGAAATAATAAAAAAAATTCTTCTTATAATATTTTTTAGTTTATATTTATCAGGATCATTTAGTATTATGACATTATGAAATAATAAAAAAAAATCTTCTTATAATATTTTTTAGTTTATATTTATCAGAATCATTTAGTATTATGACATTATGAAATAATAAAAAATTTTTTTCTTATAATATTTTTTAGTTTATATTTATCAGGATCATTTAGTATTATGACATTATGAAATAATAAAAAAAATTCTTATAATATTTTTTAGTTTATATTTATCAGAATCATTTAGTATTATGACATTATGAAATAAAAAAAAAATTTTTCTTATAATATTTTTTAGTTTATATTTATCAGAATCATTTAGTATTATGACATTATGAAATAATAAAAAAAATTCTTCTTATAATATTTTTTAGTTTATATTTATCAGGATCATTTAGTATTATGACATTATGAAATTAAAAAAAAATATTTTATTATAATATTTTTTAAGTTTTATTTATAATATTTTATAATAATAAAGTATAACTAAAGGCAGATTTTTTTTTTGGATAGCGTGGAGAAAACCTACTAGAATTTCATTGCAGCCTGTGCCCCCCCATTAGGGAGATTCACTCTCTCTATTTGTTCTGTTTACCATTATCATCAAAAGGGAAAGTAAAATAAACCCCAGATTTGTGGTTGTCCCCAAAAAAATAATAGAGGTGAAATTTTCCAGTGGGGACACTAGTCCTGGCGACCTGGGGATCCCCAAGGAATTCCCTTAATTTGCAGAGATTTTCTCACTTCTTGTTTTGGCTATGGACAAGAAGTGAAGGTAAATCTCCCCAATGGAAAACAAATAAAAAATATATATTTTCATATACTGTATGTCAGGGGCGGACTGACAACTCATGGGGCCCCCGGGCAATAGGGGATCATGGGGCCCCTGTGTCCTTGCCCAAACGCAAAAAAGCCTATGAAAAAGGTAGCAGGGGCATCTCATGGGGCACCCTACTGACACTGGGCCCTTGGGCAGTGCCCGAGTTTCCAAATGGTCAGTCAGCTCCTGGGGCCCCCTACTGACCTCGGGCAGTGCCCGAGTTTCCAAATGGTCAGTCCGCCCCTGCTGTATGTATACCTTTTATATATAAGAAATCTTCATGTAATTCCTTCTGAAATCACCCCTTTCAAACATATTAAAATCGGGTTTTGCTCCTCAGAGAAGTCTACTATATGGTTCAAAGTATGTTGAGATCCCTCAAAATTATGGAAGCCAGGTGTTTCCAGTGAAGTCTAGAATTACCGTAACAGTATATAAAGACATTTTAGACAATTGTGTACTTCCAATCTTGGGTAACGGTCTGAGGAGCACCGTTTTTTCCAGAATGTATGTACAGGCAACTCAAGTTGATGCCGACCTCATCAAACCATGTCGTTATGGAACTGGTTTTGTACCATAGAGGCACAGTCTTCCTGGAACAGAAAAGTCCTTCACCAAACTGTTACCACAAGGTTGGTGCCTCAACCCTACTGAACACCTTTGGGATGAATTGGAATGTCAATTGTGAGACATGTCTTCTCTTGCAACAGCAGTACCTGACCTCACTGTTCTTTTCACTGAATGGACACACATTCCCCCAGACTCATTCCAAAATCTTTTGGAAAGCCTTCCCAGAAGAGTATAAGTTGTAGGGGCAGAAACCACCCACTGCTTTGGAATGGAATGTTCAACAAGCTAACATTGGGGTGATGGTCAGGTGTCCACAAATGTCTGCCCAGATAGTGTAATGCTCCATATTCCCAGTGCAAAGCTCAATAACGTTTTGGTTTTCAATCGCCTAAACCTTCCATACCCTCACACTTCCTCTAGCTACAAAAGAGTAAGAGGCATTAGATCCTAGAACATGTTTTCCACATCTTCTCTTGCTTAGCCCACTGATACGTTCCTTGCAGCGAAACCGTATCTTCAGGCAGTTCCATGTTACGAGCCAGTAATGGCGTCATGTGCAGTTACAGTATATGTATATCTTTTATTTTATCTTTTACTGTTGTGTTCTGATTAATCCCAGTGAAACCCGGCCTGGAAGACTGCCAGCTGCCAAAAGGAACTGATTCCCCCACATTTCACCGGTTTCTTCAGTTACGTAGTTGTGGAGTCAAGTTATTCATGCTCTTCGTTGTTTCCTGAGATGTGGACAGTGTGTGACGTCCGGACACATCTGGGCTGAAGTTGTTCTCTTTCTGTTAATGTCTGCAGATGGGAGGATAAACCAGTTCCACAGCTCTTAAAAAATGTGCTCTGTTTCCAAGTTGAACTCAATCTAAAGGCAAAACTTTGAGGGACTTGATCTATTTATCTATCTATCTATCTATCTATCTATCTATCTATTATCTATCTATCTATCTATCTATCTATCTATCTATCTATTATCTATCTATCTATCTATCTATCTATCTATCTATCTATCTATCTATCTATTATCTATCTATCTATCTATCTATCTATCTATCTATTATCTATCTATTATCTATCTATCTATTTATCTATCTATCATCTATCTATCTATCTATCTATCTATCTATCTATCTATCTATTATCTATCTATCTATCTATCTATCTATCTATCTATCTATCTATCTATTATCTATCTATCTATCTATCTATCTATCTATCTATCTATCTATCTATTTATCTATCTATCTATCTATCTATCTATCTATCTATCTATCTATCTATCTATCTATCTATCTATCGATCTATTATCTATCTATTATCTATCTATCTATCTATCTATCTATCTATCTATCTATCTATCATCTATCTATCTATCATCTATCTATCTATCTATCTATCTATCTATCTATCTATCTATTATCTATCTATCTATCTATCTATCTATTATCTATCTATCTATTATCTATCTATCTATCTATCTATCTATCTATTATCTATCTATCTATCTATCTATCTATCTATCTATCATCTATCTATTATCTATCTATCTATCTATCTATCTATCTATCTATCTATCTATCTATCATCTATCTATCTATCTATCTATCTATCTATCTATCTATCTATCTATTATCTATCTATCTATCTATCTATCTATCTATCGATCTATTATCTATCTATCTATCTATCTATCTATCTATCTATCTATCGATCTATTAACTATCTATCTATCTATCTATCTATCTATCTATTATCTATCTATCTATCTATCTATCTATCTATCTATCTATCTATCATCTATCTATCGATCTATCGATCTATCTATCTATTATCTATCGATCAATCGATCGATCTATCTACCTATTATCTATCTATCTATCTATTATCTATCTATCTATTATCTATCTATATATCCATGATCTATCTATTCTCTATTTACCCTTCCTCTACCCTTCTATTACTACATATGTCTATCTATCTATCTATTATCTATCTATCTATCTATCATCTATCTATCTATCTATCTATCTATCTATCTATCTATCTATCTGTCTATCCTTTCTCCTGTGCACCATTAAACAGTTAAGAATGTTCCGGTTGGGTGAGGGCAGGCGGCTGGGAAGGGTTCGAGTGGGCAGCACAGGAAGGTTTCTTTAGACCTTTCATTAAACAAGGAGCAGAATTTTCCTTCCTGACTTAATGAAAGGGGAAGTCATAGAGAGGCCTGTCTGCCACATGGGACCATAAAAGTGATCTATACCATTCTTAACCCTGTCAGGGGAATATATGGCTCTCTCAGATCTTCCCTCCAGCCTTCCCCTCAGCCTCGCTCTTCACCTTCACCTGGTAATAGTGCAGCCTGGAAGATTGCTGATATTAATCAGATTTATGGTGTCCTAGAAGCTGTTCCAATCCACGCATCTACTTAGCAGTAACCATATATTATTCGCCTCTTCTGGCTTTTTAAAGTGGACCTGTCATGCTCAGTAAAAATAAAACACCCAAGCAAATATAACAACTGCAATGTAACCACTTCAGCCCCCCGGCCAATTCTGACATGTCTCACTGTGTAAAAATTGACTTTTTTTTGCTAGAAAACTACTTAGATCCCCCCGCCCCCAAACATTATATATATTTTTTAAAGCATAGGGCTTAGAGAATAAAGTAGTGTTGCAATTTTTTTACATCACGTCAGGGCCAGATCTAGCCTGTCTGATGTGGGGGTGTAGTAAAAAATATCGGGGAGGGGGAGATGGGAGGTCAGCGGGGCTGAGGACAGGGGTCACTGCTGGCAAGACAGAAGAAAGGGGTCACTGCTGGAAGGGCAGAGGACAGGAGTCACTGTTGGCAGGGTAAAGGACAGGGGTCACTGCTGGAAGGGCAGAGGATAGGGGTCACTGCTGGAAGGGCAGAGGATAGGGGTCACTGCTGGCAGGGCAGAGGACGGGGGTCACTGCTGGCAGGGCAGAGGATAGGGGTCACTGCTGGAAGGGCAGATGATAGGGGTCACTGCTGGCAGGGCAGAGGACGGGGGTCACTGCTGGCAGGTCAGAGGACGGGGGTTACTGCTAGCAGGGCAGAGGACGGGGGTCACTGCTATCAGAGCAGAGGATGGGGATCACTGCTGGCAGGGCAGAGGACAGGGGTCACTGCTGGCAGGGCAGAGGATGGGGGTTACTGCTGGCAGGGCAGAGGACAGGGGTCACTGCTGGCAGGGCAGAGGACAGGGGTCACTGCTGGCAGGGCAGAGGATGGGGGTCACTGCTAGCAGGGCAGAGGATGGGGGTCACTGCTGGGAGGGCAGAGGATGGGGGCAGGGGCGGACTGACAACTCATGGGGCCCCCAGGCAATATGGGATCATGGGGCCCCTGTGTACTTGCCCTAACTCAAAAAAGCCTATGAAAAAGGTACCAGGGGCATCTCATGGGGCCCCCTACTGACCCCTGGCCCACAGGCAGTGCCTGAGTTTCCAAATGGTCAGTCTGCCCCTGGTCTTCACCAAACTGGTACCACGAGGTTGTCTAAAATGTCATTGTATGTTGTAGTATTGAGAGTACCCTTCACTGGAAAGACCTGAACTCAATAATTTATAGTGGGGACCTTATACACTTGAAAGATAAGGAAAGTGTGATGGTCAAGTGTTCACAAACCTATGGCTATACAATGTGTGTAGAAGACAGCCTATTTATAACTTTAATCAGAAATGTGATTCATTTATCAACCTGGCTGAAAGAACCACATAATAGCACCAAATCAGCCTCTTCATTTTACTTTTAAACATCCAAAAGAAACATGAGTTGAAATCTAAATGGTTTTCAGGGTCAACTCAGTCAATTCTTGAAGACACTTTGATGAAAAAAAAGGACAATTCTGTTTTCAGTTGCCTCCACCAAGGCTTTGTTCCTATTACTGTCAATGTATTATTTGTGTTCTCCAGGCCTTCTTTGAGGATCATGGGAGGAGAGGTATCGGTTATCCTCTAGTGGCTGACACCTGATACACTATTAGACAGAAGTCTAAAAATAAAGTCTACACAGTCCTACCCCGAGGGGCTACCGGGTTACTATGTCCTAATTAGACCATTATAACTCTGGGAGTGTTTGCAAGCAGGTTTCTGCTCTCTGGCCGATACCGCCACATAGCCTGGGAGCTGCAAGGGGCTCTGGGTAATAAGATAAAGAACCTCCACGATAATAATCAACTGTTGATTGCCAAAAGTAGTGTAATGGGCTTGGTTTACTAAAGGAAGCTTGTATGTTGGTGCATTGGTCATGCACTAGCAAGCAAATCACATGCTCATGGAATGTACTATGTGCTGGTAAAGTATGTCATGCGGTCAGTGGTTATAGTGTATATAATTACCAGGAAATGTGGTTTGCTATAGAATGTGCACTCCAATTGAGTAAGCTGTGCCTAAAAGTGAGGTTTTTGGTAATGTTTTTGGCCTTGCTAACGGTTGGTAGCATTTTTTAACATGTACACTAACTAGGAATGAAACTCTATCAAATGCATGGCTATCATGAACCTTTTCGCTGTCATAGATACCCACAGGGGTGGACTGACAACTCATGGGGCCCCGGACAATAGGGGATCATGGGGCCCCTGTGTCCTTGCCCAAACTCAAAAAAACCTATGAAAAAGGTACCAGGGGCATCTCATGGGACCCCCTACTGACCCCTGGCCCTCGGGCAATGCTCGAGTTTCCAAATGGACAGTCCGCCCCTGGATGCCCATTTTTAGTCAAGATAGCAGTGATTGTTTGTCCTGGTCTTCTCAGGGTTTCACAGGATGGGAGGTTGTTTTGTCAACTTCTGTCTCTGGAAGAGGCTTCCAGGACATAGGGAGGGGCGTTCGAATGACCGGCTTGAATATTTGTCATGCTCTGGCCAATCCCTGGGGAAGAGTGTCTGGAAGGTGAATGGGAAGGTGATAAATAGTTTGGGGCCCTGGAGAGATTGTTCTTTCCTCGGCCGGGAGCGTTCCAAAGCATCTAGGGCTGCTGCCCTAGGAGGCAGACTGTGGACTGAGTTTCTGCTAATTGAGGTATCAGCTGTAGTAGAGCTGAAGACCTGAAGCAATGTTCTGAAGAGCTGGCTGTGGGACTTTACCATAAGGGATCTGGTATGGAGAAGGATTGTCTCCCTCACTGGACCATGTCCAGAAGAAGCTTGAAAGTGTGCAGTTGTCCTGGGGGCTTGCGAGTAATGACCCTGACTTGATTCCTGGTGACTGTGTGCTTTTGGGGTATTGGTGTCAGAGGTAGCTATGGACTGAGATGTCTCTCATAGGGTTTCAGAATACTGGCTATTCCCCTCTCCTCAGCAGAATCCTGGAGTAAGATCCTAGTGAAAAGTGTCCTCCTGTTACTATGCAGAGTTTGGAGTATCCTGTGCCGTAACCCCCTGTTTAATGTTCTTCAAGCAATAAATACCAAAAAGACATCCCCTAGACTAAGTAATTGGAGCCAATGTGCAAGGACTGGTGCTTGTGGGGATGGACAGTCTCTGTACTACTTGGGAAGATACAACTATTAACAGTGGCCCCCTTACAGGGGTAGTGCTACAACTAACATGTGTAGCGCAGTTATTATTTTTGTATGTAGGCACACCCCACCCACAGGAGGAGCAGCAGAGCTTGTGATACATGGCAAGAGGGAGGGTTTCAACATACATCTTTTGATGCATGTTGAAGTGATTTAGGTGGCTTATAAAACCACCCAATCACTTCCAGTAGAAAGCCAACAGTCAGCTGAAGAAGTGCTTGCAGGCCCATTCTGTCCCCATCATAAGGCTTATGTGGGTGGCAGCTAAATGGTTCAAGAAGAACTTTTTTGGGTAAAAAGCCCCAGTGAGCTATATGAAGAGGGATATTGTTCTGTGCATGCTCAGATCTTTGTGAGCATGCGCAGAAGTTCAAACACTACCCAACTTAGAAGATTCCATACTATGCTGCTTGCATAGAGATTCCAAAGATAGACGAAGAGAGATATAGAGAGAATCTATCCGGGAGAGACCTGGATGGGGTCTATTTCTCAGCCAGGTTTTTTTTGCATTCCTCCAAGATCCCTAAACCTCCAGCCAGGATTCAATACTTTTTGAGTTACAGATCTGGAATGAGTATATGAGAAAATCATAGAAAATTACGAAGTCTTTATCTGCATACTTGTTGTGGGTCATTGACTCGAAGCATTGAAGCCAACACATGAACATGGCAGCCAGGCCACTGGAAGTCCGCAATGGCCGCTTCCTTGCTTCTTTCAGGAAATATCAACCTTTCTTCTGTTCTTTAATCTGATCCTGTCATCCGTTCCTTCTGTGCGGCACCAAATCTCTTGGAGATTCTCCACCTCACAGCTGTTTGGCTCTGTTGCTAAGGCCGGTGATGTCAGAGCGCTGATATTTTACTTGGCCAATTAGGCAAATTGACTTCTCAAGCTGTGACTTTTGTTTTATTCTACAGGCGGGTCCCCTCCTAACACAATAGCTCCACACCTTTTTTTGGTTGGGCGTCATGGTGTTGGAATGTCTGAGTCAAAGGAGCAGCGAAGGTTGGTTCAGCTGGAAAGTGAGCGAGCTTTTGGCTCTCGCTGAGAATGAACTCACGGCTTTTGGAAAGACAAGTCGGCCAACTCTGAATGTAAGTAAAGGAAAGCTTAATTCAGAGTAATATGAACGTATGCAATATTAGGATATATGTAGACAATGCTTATTTATTATTGGGGTGTTGCAGCGCAGGGGCGGACTGACCATTTGGAAACTTGGGCACTGCCCGAGGGCCCGGGATCAGTAGGGGGCCCCATGAGATGCCCCTGGTACCTTTTTCATAGGCTTTTTTAAGTTTGGGCAAGGACACAGGGGCCCCATGATCCTCTATTGCCTGGGGGCCCCATGAGTTGTCAGTCCGCCCCTGTTGCAGCGTCTACATTCTAAGGGTTGCAGAGATACTTGTGCATTTCGGCAAAGTGGTTCTCTAGAGGGACCTGGGCATACCACGAGAGAGGTTCAGGAGAGCCCCAGGAGCCCCAAAACCTAGGGTGCTCTGTTATGCAAATCTCAAAGCCAATTTCCCAAAAATAAGTTTAAAGAATTACAGGGATGGACTTTGCCCCTTCATGGGGACTCAGTTTTTGGTTAAGCTGCCTGGGTTTTGTCATCAAGCCCAATTAATGATCTTGAATCTTATTCCAGATCTTCATATCTACTTGATCTTGAAGAAGAATTTAAGGTAAGGATATTTTTACATTGGCCCACCTTGGACCAATATGACTATACATATACAGGTGAAACTCAAAAAATTAGAATATTGTGCAAACATTCATTTCAGTAATACAACCTAAAAGGTGAAACTAATATATGAGATAGACTTATTACATGCAAAGCAAGATATTTCAAGTCGTGATTTGTCATAATTGTGATGCTTATGGCTTACAGCTCATGAAAACCCCAAATCCACAATCTCAGAAAATTAGAATATTGTGAAAAGGTGCAATATTCTCGGCTCAAAGTGTCCCACTCTAATCAGCTAATTAAGCCATAACACCTGCAAAGGGTTCCTGAGCCTTTAAATGGTCTCTCAGTCTGGTTCAGTAGGAATCACAATCATGGGAAAGACTGCTGACCTGACAGTTGTGCAGAAAACCATCATTGACACCCTCCATAAGGAGGGAAAGCCTCAAAAGGTAATTGCAAAAGAAGTTGGATGTTCCCAAAGTGCTGTATCAAAGCACATTAATAGAAAGTTATGTGGAAGGGAAAAGTGTGGAAGAAAAAGGTGCTCAAGCAGCAGGGATGACCGCAGCCTGGAGAGGATTGTCAGGAAAAGGACATTCAAAAGTGTTGGGGACTTTCACAAGGATTGGACTGAGGCTGGAGTCAGTGCATCAAGAGCCACCACACACAGACAGATCCTGGACATGGGCTTCAAATGTCGTATTCCTCTTGTCAAGCCGCTCCTGAACAACAAACAACATCAGAAGCGTCTTACCTGGGCTAAAGAAAAACAGACCTGGTCTGTTGCTCAGTGGTCCAAAGTCCTCTTTTCTGATGAGAGCAACTTTTGCATCTCATTTGGAAACCAAGGACGCCGAGTATGGAGGAAGAATGGAGAGGCCCAAGGACCCCGAGTATGGAGGAAGAATGGAGAGGCACAAGGACCCCGAGTATGGAGGAAGAATGGAGAGGCACAAGGACCCCGAGTATGGAGGAAGAATGGAGAGGCCCAAGGACTCCGAGTATGGAGGAAGAATGAAGAGGCACAAGGACCCCGAATATGGAGGAAGAATGGAGAGGCCCAAGGACCCCGAGTATGGAGGAAGAATGGAGAGGCCCAAGGACCCCGAGTATGGAGGAAGAATGGAGAGGCACAAGGACCCCGAGTATGGAGGAAGAATGGAGAGGCACACACTGCAAGATGCTTGAAGTCCAGTGTGAAGTTTCCACAGTCTGTGTTGATTTGGGGAGCCATGTCATCTGCTGGTGTTGGTCCACTGTGGTTCATTAAGTCCAGGGTCAATGCAGCCGTCTACCAGGAGATTTTAGAGCACTTCATGCTTCCTTCCGCAGCCGAGATTTATGGGGATGCTGACTTCATTTTCCAGCAGGACTTGGCACCTGCCCACACTGCCAAAAGCACCAAAAGCTGGTTCAATGGCCGTGGGATTACTGTGCTTGATTGGCCAGCAAACTGACCTGAACCCCATAGAGAATCTATGGGGTATTGCCAAGAGAAAGATGAGAGACATGAGACCGAACAATTCAGAAGAGCTGAAGGCCGCTATTGAAGCATCCTGGTCTTCCATAACACCTCAGCAGTGCCACAGGCTGATAGCTTCCATGCCACGCCGCATTGAGGCAGTAATTGCTGCAAAAAGGGCCCAAACCAAGTACTGAGTACATATGCATGCTTCTACTTTTCAGAGGTCCGATATTGTTCTATGAACAATCCTTGTTTTATTGATTGCATTTAATATTCTCATTTTCTGACATTGTGGATTTGGGGTTTTCATGAGCTGTAAGCCATAATCATCACAATGATGACAAATCACAGCTTGAACTATCTTGCTTTGCATGTAATGAGTCTATCTCATATATTAGTTTCACCTTTTTAAGTTGCATTACTGAAATAAATGAACTTTTGCACGATATTCTAATTTTTCGAGTTTCACCTGTACTGTACCATACCTGTGGGATCCCTCTAGAAGCTTAATCATTGTAGTAGGCACCACTACTCCACCGCTACTCCAGTGTTCTCCACTTGTTTCTGGGTCCTGTGCCCAGATGCTCTCCCTGAACATAGGAGTTTGACCACCGGGTAGAGGTGCCATTCATTTAAAAAATGCGTTGTGATTTTTCAGTGAATGGACCTGATTGGACGAGATGGACAACATGATATCACCACCTCTCCATCTCATCTAGTCAGAGAATTCTTTGCATCTATTGAGAAAAATGCAAAGCAATCTCTGAACGGCACCTGTGTTGAGTGGCCCACATTCTTCATTTGGAATGCAGAAGGGATGCCAATCGGTATGAGGCCCAGGAGATAGTGGAGATCATCGGAGTAGTGGTTGCTACTAGAACAATTTCCAGCTTCTAAGGGGATCCCACAAGTATGATATTTGAATAAATAGTTACATGGGCCCAAGCTGGACCAATGTAGCAATATAGAAAATATCCGTACTTAGAATTCTTCTTAAAGAACAAGCGGATATGAGGATCAGACTCAAGACCATTGAGACTTAAGACCATTCAGACTCAAGACCATTGAGACTCAAGACCATTCAGACTCAAGACCATTCAGACTCAAGACTAAGACTCAAGACCATTGAGACTCAAGACCATTGAGACTCAAGACCATTCAGACTCAAGACCATTCAGACTCAAGACCAATCAGACTCAAGACCATTCAGACTCAAGACTAAGACTCAAGACCATTCAGACTCAAGACCATTCAGACTCAAGACCATTCAGACTCAAGACTAAGACTCAACACTTTATTTTAAACTTGGACTTTATGACTAAACCTAGGCCATTCACTTAAGAAATCCAAGTGAATCGCCAAAAAAAAGAGTACCAATTGGTTGTCTTAAGGTTCAACTCTGGGCAGAAAAATGTTTTCCCATGCAGTGGGGCTGTGCCCACACTACATGGACCAACTGCTCATTTTGTCAAGGGGATAGGAGAAAGCAGTATACTCGATAACTGCGTGTACTCTCCAGCACTCCAGGAAATAAATTGCCAAAGGGAGGCCAAGGGAACCAGGACAGGAATGGCCTACAGACAATGCATCAGGGATGCAGCCCTCCTCAGATGGGGTAAATCAACCACTGGGAAAAGAGCAGACAGGTGGCGCAAATACCTTGTGCATTATCCAAGATTTATTAAACGGTGTAAAAGGCAAAAACATACTCACAGACATAGCATGTATAAAAAGCTTTGCATAATGGAGATGGCCCCATCAACGGGCAAGGTGTTCTAGTTGTCAGTGTGGTCAGGTGTCTGACGCGTTTCGGGGACGAGTCCCTTTCCTCAGAGCTACTTTCAAAGCAGTATACTCACCCAATCCTCTGTTCTACCAGCAAACAGCTTTCCCCCCATGATCCAGCTGTGTACTGTTCCTGACGTCCTCGTGTCCAGAGCAGGTCTAAAGGTTTGATGATGTCAGGAACAGTCCACCGCACAACGCCGCTAGACCACTGGGGGGAGGCAGAAGCCAAACAGAACCGGTATTGTGTGAGGAGGATTGTAGGATTACGTAAGTATATCTCTATTATGGGAAAACTTTTTTTTTTGGCCGGAGATGGGATTTAAAAGTCCTAAATGTTTTTTTGCTAACTTCAGATCTCAGGAAGGCAAAAAGTATCCAACATGTTTTGGGGGCCAACAACCCATCGGGGCTTGATAAAACTGAACAGGCTTCCTGTATGACTCTATTTCCAGAGACTCCAGGATAAGGGGGTTTGTTGGCCCCCCGAAATGCATCAGCTACATTTTACAGTTCCAGTACTCCCACTGACAATGCCGTCATCTGCTTTTCTCTCCAGAAGGATGGCACCATATTTGTTCAGACATCATTCAGGGTAGTTCCTGGCTGAGATGTCAGCTCAGAAATCTGTGCAGTTTTATTACAAACACCTTGTGATTTGTTACAAAGTTGTAGTCTGATCACTTGGGAAAAGTGAATGGGGAATTTCTTCTTCCTGCCTGCAGCAGACTGAAGACATTATGTCAGCCTAAGTAAAGTCACTGGATTGGACCTCAGGGGTGGATCTTATCTGCCTCCTGCCCGCCATATAAGGAAATGAAGGGCGCAAGGCGGTTCTCTCGTTGTGGAAGGACGTCATATGACGGCCTTCCATTCTAACCGCGCGTGCGTGGCTCCGGGAGCGTGCAGCAAGGCGATCGGTGGTGCGCTGTGTCCCTCGGACACAGCGGATCACTGATCAACGGAAAGAGCCAAAGATGTCAGCTCGGTCATGTGATCAGCTGTGTCTAATCACAGCTGCTCGCATGTAAATAGGGAAATGCTGGTTATCAGCATTTCTCTCTTCACGAGCTGTCACGCTGACAGAGGAGAAGAGAGCCGGTAATCGGCATTCCTCGGAGGGGACATGTACACTGATCATCAGGGCACTGATGATCAGTGTAGCCCCAGAAGTGCCACCTGTCAGTGCCCATCAATGCCAGCTGTCAGTGCTCATCCATGCCACCTGCCATTGCCCATCAGTGCGTCATCAATGCCACATATCAGTGCCTACCAGTGCACATCAATGTCACATATCAGTGCCCATCTGAGCTGCCTTCAGTGTCACCTATCAGTGCCAGTCAGTGCCACCTATCAATGCTGCCAATCAGTGCCACCTATCAGTGCCAGTCAGTGCCGCCTATCAGTTCGCATCAGTGCCGCCTGTCAGTGCCCGTCAGTGCTGCCTATCAGTGCCGCCTATCAGTGCCAATCAGTGCCACCTATCAGTGCCGCCTGTCTGTACCATATATGAGTGCTGCCTTTCAGTGCCCATCATTGATGCCTGTCAATGCCCATCAGTGCCACCTACTAGTGCCTCCTCATCAGTGCCAATCAGTGCCACCTATCAGTGCCGCCTGTCAGTACCATATATGAGTGCTGCCTTTCAGTGCCCATCAGTGATGCCTGTCAATGCCCATCAGTGCCACCTACTAGTGCCTCCTCATCAGTGCCAATCAGTGTCACCTATCAGTGCCGCCTGTCAGTACCATATATGAGTGCTGCTTTTCAGTGCCCATCAGTGATGCCTGCCAATGCCCATCAGTGCCACCTACTAGTGCCTCCTTATCAGTGCCAATCAGTGCCACCGATCAGTGCCGCCTGTCAGTACCATATATGAGTGCTGCCTTTCAGTGCCCATCAGTGATGCCTGTCATTGCCCATCAGTGCCACCTACTAGTGCCTCCTAATTAGTGCCCATAAGTGCCACCTATCAGTGCCCATCACTGCAGCCTCAGCGCACATCAGTGAAGTAAAAAAATCACTTATTTACAAAATTTTATAACAAAAACTAAGAAAAAAAATTTTTTTCAACATTTTCAGTGGTTTTTGGTTTGTTTAGCAAAAAAATAAAAAACCCAGAGGTGATTAGATACCACCAAAAGAAAGCTCTATCTGTCTCAAAAAACGGCAACAATGTCATATGGGTGCAGTGTTGCATGACCGCGCAATTGTCATTGAAAGTGCGACAGTGCTGAAAGCTGAAAATTGGCCTGGGCAGGAAGGGGGTACAAGTGCCCTGTAGGGAAGGGGTTAATGATGAAAGGTGGAACTTTTTTTTGCTACTGTATATTATGGCACATTAAAAAGTATTTCTGTAGACTTTTGACCCGACTGGAAGGTTCCCTTTAAAAAATGTTGTGACCTTGTAGGACATCACAAGACCAGAAGGTCACCCAGAAGGCATTATTTGGTGCAGAAAGCTCCGTGTTTTCTTTGTGAGTCACTACAAGGTCACTCCGGGTTTGCAGACAAAAGTCGGCCCTTATCTCTTGGTACGGAGAGAGGGAACCTTCCTTCTTTGAAAGGTCCTGAACTCGGGCTCCGCACTTGTTCAGGTCAGAAGTCCAGGCACGGGGCCCGAAAACGCATTTCAATTCCCAAACTAAGAGGTCGTGCCGGAGCCAGACGTTGCTACGTGCCACTGTGCCCTCTCGGAGACACCGTGACCGGGGCAAGCCGGGACCATAATCAAGGCCCAGGAAGTCATTATAAAAGCCGGGGCATTGTTAGATAAGTCCGAGTGGAAATACCAGCCAAGGAGGGGAGATTGGAGAGGCAGATGGACTGATATTACAGGGAGGGGCACGCTTACAGCCAGAATACACCGCCAGCTATAAGAGGGCACTCCGCTCACATTCATTCCAGCTTTTTATCATGTTTTTCACTCACTCAGCATTACTTTCAGGGGACATTAATCAGGACTACAGCTTCTTTCCAGTTACAGTCTGCAGTCTCTGACCATCGCCTGTACTATGTCTGCAGTCTCTGACCATATCCTGTACTATGTCTGCAGTCTCTGACCATCTCCTGTACTATGTCTGCAGTCTCTGACCATCACTTGTAGTAGGTCTGCAGTCTCTGACCATCTCCTGTACTATGTCTGCAGTCTCTGACCATCTCCTGTACTATGTCTGCAGTCTCTGACCATCTCCTGGACTATGTCTGCAGTCTCTGACCATCACTTGTAGTAGGTCTGCAGTCTCTGACCATCTCCTGTAGTATGTCTGCAGCCTCTGACCATCTCCTGTAGTATGTCTGCAGTCTCTGACCATCTCCTGTAGTATGTCTGCAGTCTCTGATCATCTCCTGTACTGTGTCTGCAGTCTCTGACCATCTCATGTAGTATGTCTGCAGTCTCTGACCATCTCCTGTAGTATGCCTGTAGTCTCTGACCATCTCCTGTAGTATGTCTGCAGTCTCTGACCATCTCCTGTACTATGTCTGCAGTCTCTGACCATCTCCTGTAGTATGTCTGCAGTCTCTGACCATCTCCTGTACTATGTCTGCAGTCTCTGACCATCTCCTGTACTATGTCTGCAGTCTCTGACCATCTCCTGTAGTATGTCTGCAGTCTCTGACCATCTCCTGTAGTGTGTCTGCAGTCTCTGACCATCTCCTGTAGTATGCCTGCAGTCTCTGACCATCTCCCGTAGCGTGTCTGCAATCTCTGACCATCTCCTGTAGTATGCCTGCAGTCTCTGACCATCTCCTGTAGGCTTTCTGCAGTCTCTAACCATCTCTTGCAAAAAACAACCTGTTGATCCTACCAGCAATCCAGTGTACTCATAACTTCCTGTGCCCTCTCCCTGGGATGCACTCAGTTAGCACCGTTCTTTGCTCCGTGTTATGTAATTGGTGGATTACAGAGCACCTTCCTCCTTTTTATGGAGAACAGGAGATGGGAGGTAAGTGAAGTCCTGCCATGCGATGACAATGCTGCTGCTCCATAAACTCTGCACAGTGAGTGAGCATTGTCCCCCTAGGACAGAAGGTGTGTTACTGGCAGGATCAGCAGCCAGCTCAAAAAGCATGCTGCGCATGCGCAACCACCGTACAGCTGTTAGATAACAAGCGAATGGCCATGCATGCGTAGTGCACGCTCTACACCAACTATGGGAACCTGTAACAGGAGAACGGACACAGGACTGTGCACCCATCCTATATCATCCATTAGCAGCAGGGGGGGGGGGGGTGCAGTTCCACATCCTCGCCATGGTCGCTGGGCAAACCAATTCTGGTACTGAACGTAACCACCTAGCTAGGTTGGACGTTCAACTTTTTGACTTTGGGGTGGAGTTCTCCTCGAAGGAATGTCAACATCTTTTGGTATCTCAGCTTCCTACCGAACCTTCATCCAAGATGTCTCCTCACCAGGGGCGGACTGACCATTTGGAAACTCTGGCACTGCCCGAGGGCCCGGGGTCAGTAGGGGGCCCCATGAGATGACCCTGGTACCTTTTTCATAGGCTTTTTTGAGTTTGGGGTGGAGTTCTCCTCGAAGGAATGTCAACATCTTTTGGTATCTCAGCTTTCTACCGAACCTTCATCCAAGATGTCTCCTCACCAGGAGCGGACTGACCATTTGGAAACTCTGGCACTGCCCGAGGGCCCAGGGTCAGTAGGGGGCCCCATGAGATGCCCCTGGTACCTTTTTTCATAGGCTTTTTTGAGTTTGGGCAAGGACACAGGGGCCTCATGATCCCCTATTGCCTGGGGGCCCCATGAGTTGTCAGTCCGCCCCTGCTCCTCACAGCAATAAATCCGCTTGGCCCCGCAAGGTTTCCCCACCTCGCAGATGGCGTCCATGTTTGCGCTCACCCTGCCCCCGAAGCCATGACGCACCCTTGTGATTTACGGTGCTGTTTGCTGCCTAGAAGGCATTGAACTTTTCTTTTCATTGAAGCCTCTTGGGTTGGCTAGGTGAACATCGGCTACGACCTCCACCCCAACCCCTGCCGGGTCAAAGAATATGTTCCTTAAACAGGCCAGATTTATGCACGTGGCCCCCCCCCCCCCCCCGCTCCTCTATTGAGACAGGGAGGCCTCCATTTCTGCTACGGGGGCTCATTTGCATTGTTTATCTTTTTCCAATGTGGAAACCGGCATCTCGTAACTTGGTATCAATCACTCCACCCCCCTCCCTCTCGGTCACGGACTTCCAACTCATAAACCTGAACTTTGGCCTAGTTGCACTTCAAAGCCAAGGTGGCCGGCCTTTCCCCTGGCCCTCCTCCCCCCTTTATGGCTGCGCAAGGTCAAAAGGGCCTCAAGTCCATTGCTCGGCTCTCTACGTAATGAAAAGCGGGGAGGTTGTGGAGCAATTATCGGAGGGATTTGGTCATTCCGGCCTGGCCTGGGATCCATCGCTTGGCCAACGGTTGACCTTTTTTTTTTAGAAAAAAAAACTGTTTTGTATTATCCAAAAAAAAGGAAATGATGGAAAAAGTGGAAATGCCACGACGAGGCGGGCAGGAGGTGGTGGTGTGTGTGGGGGGGGGGCTTTATTCAAAAAATATGTGAGTGCGAATGAGTGATAGGGCCTGGCCTCTCGGTGGCCTCGTTGTTTCAGGGCGACATTTCATCTCGGGCTGATGCTGGGCCTGGCTGTAGTTACATCAGGATCTGCTTAATATGAGTTGTCAGTAGGAGGTCAGCTGCAGGGAAGTGTTTGCTCTCTGGGGTAAAGCCATTTGCCTGTCATCTCCGGCCTCCAGGCCTCGCGCTTCGTGCCGCCTGCTTTCCTAAAAAAGAACCCCAACAAGCGCATTCAAAAACTTGAAGATTGAGTGTTCGCTAAGCACGATCAATCTGATTTTTTTTTTTCAATATGTTACTCCAGAAAGGGATAATCCCCAATTTTATCAAGAGTTGTCACTTCAGTGAGAGGGGCATTCATCCTTTCCTATCAGGGGCCACTGGTCAGGAAGGGGTTATTACCCTCTCATTTTTCAGGGGTCACTGGCCAGCAAGGGGTTAATGCCCCCCCCCCACTTATCAGGGGGCCCCTGGTTAGGAAAGGGTCAACTGTCCCTACACACACACACACACACACATGTGTGTGCAAACACAACTGAGGCCTCCAGTCAGGAAAGGGTTAATGCCCCCCCCACCCCAGGAAAGAATTAATTTCACCCCACTTATTAGGGGCTGCTGGTCAAGAAAGGTTCAATTGCTTCCTAAACACACAAACACAGCCGAGGCTGACAATCAAGGAAGGACCAAATGCCCCCACCCCTCACTGATCAAGGGGGTCACAGATTAGGAAAGGGTTAATGCCACCACACTTATCAAGGGGCCGCCGGTCAGGAACGGGTTAATCCCCTCTCACTTATCAGGGGGCCGCTGGTCAGGAAGGGGTTAATGCCCCATTACTTATAAAGGGGCTGCTGGTCAGGAAGGTGTTAATCCCCCCTCACTTATTAAGGGTTCACTGGTCAGGAAGGGGTTAATGCCCCCTCACTTATCAAGGGGCCGCTGGTCAGGAAGGGGTTAATCCCCCCTCACTTATCAAGGGGCCGCTGGTCAGGAAGGGGTTACTCCCCCCCTCACTTATCAGGGGGCCGCTGGTAAGGAAGGGGTTAATGCCCCATTACTTATCAAGGGGCCGAGTTCAGGAAGGGGTTAATCCCCCCTCACTTATCAAGGGGCCGCTGGTCAGGAAGGGGTTAATCCCCCCCTCACTTATCAGGGGGCCGCTGGTCGGGAAGGGGTTACTGTCCCATTACTTATCAAGGGGCCGCCGGTCAGGAAGGGGTTAATCCCCCTCACTTATCAGGGGGCCACTGGTCAGGAAGGGGTTAATGCCCCCTCACATATCAAAGGGCCACTGGCCAGGAAGGGGTTAATCAGGGGGTCACAGATCAGGGGTTAATGCCCTCTCAATATCAGGGGCCACTGGCCAGCAAGGGCTTAATGCCCCCTCACTTATCAAAGGTCCCCTGCCCAGGAAAGGGTCAATTGTCCATACACATACACACATGCGTGTGAGGCTGACAATCAAGAAAGGGCCAATGCCCCCACCCCTCACTGATCAGGGGGTCACATATCAGGAAAGGGTTAATGCCCCTCACTTATCAAGGGGCCACTGGTCAGGAAGGGGTCAATCCCCCTCATTTATCAAGGGGCCACTGGTCAGGAAGGGGTTAATCCCCCTCATTTATCAAGGGGCCACTGGTCAGGAAGGGGTTAATCCCCCTCACTTATCAAGAGTCCACTGGTCAGGAAGGGGTTAATCCCCCCTCACTTATCAAGGGGCCACTGGTCTGGAAAGGGTTAATCCCACCCTCACTTATCAAGGGGCCGCTCGTCAGGAAGGGGTTAATCCCCTCTCACTTATCAAGGGGCCACTGGTCTGGAAGGGGTTAATCCCACCCTCACTTATCAAGGGGCCACTGGCCAGGAAGGGGTAATCCCCCCTCACTTATCAAGGGGCCGCTGGTCTGGAAGGGGTTAATCCCCCCTCACTTATCAAGGGGCCGCTGGTCAGGAAGGGGTTAATCGCCCCTCACTTTTCAAGGCGTCAGTAATGGGTCAATTGTACCTACACACACACATGCGTGTGCAAACACAACTGAGGCTGGCAATCAAGAAAGGGTTAATGGGCCCTCACTTATCAGGGGCCACCAGTCAGGAAAGGGTTAATGTCCCCCACCCCACAAACACACACTTACCAGGTGCCCCTTGTCAGGAAAGGGTTAATGCTTCCTCACATATCAGGGACCACCAGTCAGAAAAGGGGTAATGCCCCCCTCACTTACAAGGGGACCCTGGTTAGGAAAGGATTAATGCCCCCTCACTTATCGGGGGCCACTGTTAAAAAAAAGGGTTAATACCCCCTCATCACTTATCAGGGATCGCTGGTCAGGAGAGGGTCAATCACCCTCTACACAAACTGAGCTGGGGCTGACCTTGAAGAAAGGGTTAATGCCGCCCAAACATATCAGGGGCCACTCATCAGGAAATGATTAATGGCCCCCATACTTTTCAGGGATCACCAGTCAGGAAAGTGTTAATGGCGCCCCTCACTTATTGGGGGCCACCAGTCAGAAAAGGGTTAAAAGCCCCCCCCACTTATTAGGGGCCACTAATCAGGAAACTGTTAATGTCCCCCTCACTTATCAGGGGCCACTGGTCAGGAAAGGGTTAATGCCCCCTCACTCATCAGGGGCCACCATTCAGAAGAGGGCTAATGCCCCCTCACTCATTAAGGGCCACCATTCAGAAGAGGGTTAATGCCCCCTCATTCATCAGGGGCTACCATTCAGGAGAGGGTTAATGCCCCCTCACTTTTTAGGGGCCACCCTTCAGAAGAGGGTTAATGATCCTAATACTTATCAGGGGTCACTGGTCAGGAGAGTGTTAATGGTGCCCTCACTTATCAGGGGGCAGCAGTCATAAAAAGGTTAATAGCCCCCTCACTTATCAGGGGCCAGTGGTCAGAAAAGGGTTAATGCCCCCCCTCCACTTACAGGGACCACTAATCAGGAAAGGGTTAATGTCTCCCTCACTTATCAGGGGCCACTGGTCAGGAAAAGGTTAATGCCCCCTCACTCATCAGGGGCCACCATTCAGGAGAGGGTTAATGGCACCCTCACTTATCAGAGGCCAGCGGTCAGGAAAGGGTTAATGCCCCCTCACTCATCAGAGGCCACCCATCAGGATAGTTTTAATGACACGCTCACTTATCAGGGGCCAGCGGTCAGAAAAGGGTTAATGTCCCCCCCCCCTTACAGGGGCCACTAATCAGGAAAGGGCTAACATACCCCTCACTTATCAGGGGCCACTGCTCAGGAAAGGGTTAATGCCCCCTCATGTATCAGGGGCCGCTGGTCAGGAAAGGGTTAATGTTACCCTCACTTTTTCGGGGGCACCTGTCACAAAAGAGTTAATAGTCCCCTTATATAGCGGGGGCCACTGGTCAGGAACGGGTTCTTACATTGCACACAACTGGGGTTACCAGTGAAGAGAGGGGTTTTGCTGCCCCCTAGTGCACACACACCAGGGACTGCTAGTCTGAAAAGGGTTAAAGGGTCTGTCCAATCACAATGGAGATCTCAGTTTTTGGGGGGATGAACAAGAATTAGTGGGATTTTGTCGATAGGGAAGTCATCTAATAAACAAAAATTTAAAATGTATCTAAAATAAAAAAAATAATGTTTTATGTTGTGGCTAGCGCTGGGAAAGGTGAAAACCCCGTCAGGTTTTATTCCGGGGAGATTCCCCTCCATTTCCTGTCCCGGAGACACAACAGGAAGGAAGAGGAAATATTCCCAGAATTACTTGTTAGTTGTCACTAGAACAAGTTAGAAAAAAAAAAGTTCTTTTTTTTTTTGATGGTGTGTGATTTGATTTATTTATGAAAAGGTGACTTTTTTTAACAGGATGTTTTTTTTTTTCTTAAGAGCGTAAGCGTTTCCTTTTTTAAAGGATTTTTTTTTTTTTAGATGGTGGAATTTTTATTTTTTTTTTTAGGATGCAATTTGTGTTTTTACTTTTTAAAGGGTGTTAATTTTTTGCAAGCGCGTTTTTTTATAGGGTGCAATTCGCATTTTTATTTAATAAAGGGCGTGTTTTTTTGTGTGGGGGTAAATTTTATATATATATATATATATATATATATATATTTATTTGTATTTTTTTTTTTAGATACATTTTTATGTGACACACAGGACATTTTGAATAGTGTTGTAGCCATGATTTGCATAAAAAAAAGTGCAATTTTTTTGTATATATTTTCTTTGGGCCTTTAGTGTTCTTTGTATTTCCATTTTTTTACTTTAATTAATTGTAATATTTAAAATAATAGCAACTTGTCAATTAAAATCCATTTATACTTTTTCATTGCTCTTGAAGGCTCTGAAACACGGTTTTTAAAATAAATATACTTAAATTATTTTTACTATTTTAAAATAATAGCAGTGTATTAATTAAAATTATTTTGTACCCTTTCATCCCTTTTTTGGGGGGGGGGGAATTTGGCCCCAAAACACATCAGATGTTTTTTTATTTATTGCAATTAATTAGCAACTTATCAAATAAAAAAAATGTGGACTCTTTCTTCCTTGTTGAAGGGGGAGTGTTTGTCCCTGAAACACATTTTTAAAAAATAATTTAATTAACTATTTAAAATCTTTATTAGAAAGCAACTTATCAGCACCAATTAGTCTTCAACTTATCAGTTAAAAATATTTTGGTCTCTTTCATCCTTTATGTAAAGGGGGGGGGGGGGCACTGGAACGTGTTTTTTTTTATTATTATTAATTTACTTTAATTAATTGTAATATTTAAAATAACAGCAATGTATTAATTAAGATTATTGTGGACTCTTTCATCCCTTTTGGGGGGGGGGGTGGTTTGGCCCCAAAACACATCAGATTTGTTTTTTTATTTAATGTAATTAATTTAATTAAATAGCAATTTATTAATTCAAATAATTGTGGACTCTTTCATCCCTTTTGAAGGAAGAGTGTTTTGTCCCTGAAACACAATTTTTTTAAAATAATTTAATTCATTATTTAAATTTTTTATTAGAAAGCAACTTATCAGTTAAAAATATTTTGGTCTCTTTCATCCTTTCTGTAAAAAGGATGAAATTTCACTAGCAATTAGCAACTTTTGAAGGCTCTGAAACACGTGTTTTTTTTTTTTTAATTTACTTAAATTATTTTTAATATTTTAAAATAATAGCAATGTATTAATAATTTAATTATTAATTATTATTTTGGACTCTTTCATCCCTTTTTGGGGGGGGGGGGGGGGGAATTTGGCCCCAAAACACATCAGATGTTTTTTTATTTATTGCAATTAATTTAATTAAATAGCAATTTATCAAATAAAAAAAATTTGAACTCTTTCATCCTTGTTGAAGAGGGAGTGTTTGTCCCTGAAACACATTTTTTAAAAATAATTTAATTAATTATTTAAAATCTTTATTAGAAAGCAACTTATCAGCACCAATTAGTCTTCAACTTATCAGTTAAAAATATTTTGGTTTCTTTCATCGTTTATGTAAAGGAGGGGGGGGGGCACTGAAACGTGTTTTTTTTTATTTTTATTAATTTACTTTAATTAATTGTAATATTTAAAGTAACAGCAATGTATTAATTAAGATTATTGTGGAGTCTTTCATCCCTTTTTTTGGGGGGGGGCAATTTGGCCCCAAAACACATCAGATGTTTTTTTATTT
This sequence comes from Staurois parvus, assembly GCF_062004578.1. Taxonomy (NCBI): domain Eukaryota; kingdom Metazoa; phylum Chordata; class Amphibia; order Anura; family Ranidae; genus Staurois; species Staurois parvus. The sequence continues at coordinate 1,145,515 of NW_028318744.1, read as the reverse complement.
TTTGCAATTAATTTAATTAAATAGCAATTTATCAAATAAAAAAATTTTGAACTCTTTCATCCTTGTTGAAGGGGGAGTGTTTGTCCCTGAAACACATTTTTTAAAAATAATTTAATTAATTATTTAAAATCTTTATTAGAAAGCAACTTATCAGCACCAATTAGTCTTCAACTTATCAGTTAAAAATATTTTGGTTTCTTTCATTGTTTATGTAAAGGGGGAAGGGGGGGTGGCACTGAAACATGTGTTTTTTTATTATCATTAATTTACTTTAATTAATTGTCATATTTAAAATAACAGCAATGTATTAATTAAGATTATTGTGGACTCTTTCATCCCTTTTTTTTGGGGGGGGGGGATTTGGCCCCAAAACACATCAGATGTTTTTTTATTTATTACAATTAATTTAATTAAATAGCAACTTATCAAATAAAAACATTTTGAACTCTTTCATCCTTTATGTAAAGGGGGGGGGGCACTGAAACGTGTTTTTTTTATTATTACTAATTTACTTTAATTATTTGTAATATTTAAAATAACAGCAATGTATTAATTAAGATTATTGTGGACTCTTTCATCCCTTTTGGGGGGGGGGGGGTTTGGCCCCAAAACACATCAGATTTTTTTTTATTTAATGTATTTAATTTAATTAAATAGCAATTTATTAATTCAAATAATTTTGGACTCTTTCATCCCTTTTGAAGAGTGTTTTGTCCCTGAAACACATTTAAAATAAAAAAAAAAAATTTATTAATTATTTACATTTTTTAATAGAAAGCAACTTATCAGTTAAAAATATTTTGGTCTCTTTCATCCTTTCTGTAAAAAGGATGAAATTTCACTAGCAAATAGCAACTTTTGAAGGCTCTGAAACACGTGTTTTTTTAAAAAATAAATTTACTTAAATTATTTTTAATATTTTAAAATAACAGCAATTTATTAATTAAGATTATTTTGGACTCTTTCATCCCTTTTTTTTTGGGGGGGGGGGTGATTTGGCCCCCACACATCAGATTTTGTTTTTTATTTAATCTAATTAATTTAATTAAATAACAATTTATTTATCAATTAAAATGATTTTGGTTGCTCTCATCCCATTAGGTCTGTCGTTCCTTTTTTCTGTTTCTAAAGCATGAGCTACTATTTACCGCCGGCAGTCAGTAAAACAGTTGTCGGGTCCAGAAAACCAACCAAAAATCAGGAAAAGAAGGACAGAAAGGAAATGAAATACAACTCGGATGGAATACGCAGCAAAAATCTTCTTGACTCGATGTTTCCATTTCAGACGTCGGCGCTGTTAAACATCACCTAGAAGTAGATACCCCGCCCGGCCATCCTCGGTGAACGCACTTTTTCCGTGTTTCCCGGAGTAATTGAAACAAATGACTTGTGGTTTGGCTGCAGCTCTGCGCGGAAATTTCTGCTGAGCGTGTGAAAACGGAGCGCCGCGAATAGAATTCCCCACCGCCGCTGGACCTGATAGGGATTAAAGAGCGCGCTTTCCATCGAGCCGAATGTTCGCGCAGCAGCTGGGAAATCCAGATTTAAAGTGGAGGAAACAGCAGCTTCTCTACGGGAATCCGAAGACTTGATGGGAACCTGACGCCACATATATTTGTCATGATATGGGATGTTTGGGGGAAACATTTGCAAGTATTTATAGATCACAGCGTCCCCTACTGACCATACCTCCATATTGACCACACCTCCATGCTGACCACACCTCCATACTGACCATACCTCCATGCTAATCACACCTCCATGCTAATCACACCTCCATGCTGACCACACCTCCATGCTGACCACACCTCCATACTGACCATTCCTCCATATTGACCATACCTCCATACTGATCATTCCTCCATACTGACCATACCTCCATATTGACCACACCTCCATACTGACCACACCTCCATACTGACCACACCTCCATGCTGACCACACCTCCATACTGACCACACCTCCATACTGACCATACCTCCATACTGACCATTCCTCCATACTGACCATACCTCCATATTGTCCACACCTCCATACTGACCACACCTCCATACGGACCACACCTCCATGCTGACCACACCTCCATACTGACCATACCTCCTTATTGACCATACCTCCATACTGACCACACCTCCATACTGACCACACCTCCATGCTGACCACACCTCCATGCTGACCATACCTCCATATTGACCACACCTCCATACTGACCATACCTCTATACTGACCACAACTCTATACTAACCACACCTCCATGCTGACCACACCTCCATGCTGACTGTACCACCATGCTGCCCATACCTCCATGCTGACCACACCTCCATGCTGACCACACCTCCATACTGACCACACCTCCATGCTGGCCACACCTCCATATTGACCATACTTCCATATTGACCACACCTCCATACTGACCATACCTCCATACTGACCACAACTCCATACTAACCACACCCCCATGTTGACCACACCTCCATACTGACCACACCTCCATGCTGACCGTACCACCATGCTGCCCATACCTCCATGCCGACCATACCTCCAGGCTGACCACACCTCCATATTGACCACACCTCCATATTGACCACACCTCCATACTGACCACGCCTCCATGCTGACCACGCCTCCATACTGACCACGCCTCCATATTGACCACACCTCCATACTGACCACACCTCCATACTGACCACACCTTCATACTGACCATACCTCCATATTGACCACACCTCCATACTGACCATACCTCCATACTGACCACAACTCTATACTAACCACACCTCCATGCTGACCACACCTCCATACTGACCACACCTCCATGCTGACCGTACCACCATGCTGCCCATACCTCCATGCCGACCATACCTTCATGCCGACCATACCTCCATACTGACCATACCTCCACGCCGACCATACCTCCATACTAACCACAACTCTATACTAACCACACCTCCATGCTGACCACACCTCCATACTGACCGCACCTCCATGCTGACCGTACCACCATGCTGCCCATACCTCCATGCCGACCACACCTCCATGCCGACCACACCTCCATGCTGGCCACACCACCATGCTGCCCACACCTCCATACTGACCACACCTCTATGCTGACCACACCTCCATACTGACCATACCTCTATACTGACCACAACTCTATACTAACCACACCTCCATGCTGACCACACCTCCATGCTGATTGTACCACCATGCTGCCCATACCTCCATGCTGACCACACCTCCATACTGACCACACCTCCATGCTGGCCACACCTCCATACTGACCATACTTCCATATTGACTACACCTCCATACTGACCATACCTCCATACTGACCACACCTTCATACTGACCATACCTCCATATTGACCACACCTCCATACTGACCATACCTCCATACTGACCACAACTCTATACTAACCACACCTCCATGCTGACCACACCTCCATACTGACCACACCTCTGTACTGACCACACCTCCATGCTGACCGTACCACCATGCTGCCCATACCTCCATGCCGACCATACCTCCATACTGACCATACCTCCACGCCGACCATACCTCCATACTAACCACAACTCTATACTAACCACACCTCCATGCTGACCGTACCACCATGCTGCCCATACCTCCATGCCGACCATACCTCCATGCCGACCACACCTCCATGTTGACCACACCACCATGCTGCCCACACCTCCATACTGACCACACCTCCATGCTGACCACACCACCATGCTGCCCACACCTCCATACTGACCACACCTCCATACTGACCACACCTCCATGCTGACCGTACCTCCATGCCAACCATACCTTTTTTTATATATATACATTAACTTTATATCTTTTTTTTTAATGTGTTCATTTTTATTTTTAACATTTAGCTGTAAAATTGTACACTTTTTATAATCTTTAACTCATACAAGCATGGACGTTATTTTATATTATCATATTTTTATTTATTTTTATGTCTGTAGTCTCATTTGGCCCAGAATGCACCCTTCTGAGTCTGAGCTTTGCAATCAGCAGGTAGCATGAGCTTTGCAGATTGCAGGGGGAGGGGGTTGGACCTCTGCAGAGAGACCCCGGCTTCCACAGGCAGAGCGGGGGCCCTTTTCAGCCGCATGACACCCAGCAGCATTTCTTGTTGAAGTCGCCCAGCATCTTGATATTACTGAATCTTCCTCCGATGGTGGGAGGAGAACGATTTGTCGGGGAAGTTCGATCAATCTGAGATATCCTGTCCATGCATTGAAGAGCACAGGCGGCAGCATAGGAACACAACTCATACGTATCAGTATGGACATGCTGCCCTCTACTGGCAAAAAAAGCAGAAGACGCTCACATGTCTAAAAATGGTACAGAGTAAAAGAGATCCCACATTTCTTGTGATCACATGGGGAGGGGGATGGGGCCCGAGGGCCCCGAAAAGGTCGTATGGCAGCTGTGGAGCCGTTTTACCTGCCAATGGATTTGCATATTTTTGTCCATCCAGTCCTGAGATTTGCACAGCTCTGCCACACAGCGCAGCCCTGTTTGGCTAGGTAGGGGCAGAATGACAATTCATGGGGCAATAGGGGATCATGGGGCCCCTGTGTCCTTGCCCAAACTAAAAAAAGCCTATGAAAAAGGTACAAGGGGCATTTCATAGGGCCCCCTACTGACCCCAGGCCCTCAAGTTTCCAAATGGTCAGTCTGCCCCTGGTAGGGGGTATTGCTCTTTCTCTGCTGCAGTTTCACTTACAGGCCTAAACCATGAGCAGATTCACCAGTCCTGATATTTACCCAGCTCTGCCACACAGCGCAGCCCTGTCTGGCAGGGTAGGGGGTATTGACCTTTCTCTGCTGCGGTTTCACTTTCATTTACAGGCCTCAACCATGAGCAGATTCACCAGTCCTGAGATTTACACAGCTCTGCCACACAGCACAGCTCTGTATAGCAGGGAAGGGGGTATTGATCTTTCTCTGCTGCAGTTTCACTTTCACTTCCATCCAGTCCTGCGATTTACAAAGCTCTGCCACACAGATCCGATCCATCCTGCGGGGATCGTCGGAGGGGGTGTCACTGAGTGTTCTCGCACCGGGTGACACCAACCCTAGGGACGCCCCTGTATATATGTCAGGTGTCCACACAAACATCTTTTTTGGAAGGGAAGCTGCGCATTGCACGTGCTCAGTGAATGAGGTGAAGCTTATTGATCTTTCTCTGCTGCAGTTTCACTTTCACTTACAGGCCTCAATTACGAGCAGATTCACCAGTCCTGAGATTTGCACAGCTCTGCCACGCAGCGTAGCCCTGTCTGGCAGGGTAGGGGGTATTGATCTTTCTCTGCTGCAGTTTCACTTTCACTTACAGGCCTCAATTACGAGCAGATTCACCAGTCCTGAGATTTGCACAGCTCTGCCACGCAGCGCAGCCCTGTCTGGCAGGGTAGGGGGCATTGGTCTTTCTCTGCTGCGGTTTCACTTTCATTTACAGGCCTCAACCATGAGCAGATTCACCAGTCCTGAGATTTACCCAGCTTTGCCACACAGCACAGCTCTGTATGGCAGGGAAGGGGGTATTGATCTTTCTCTGCTGCAGTTTCACTTTCACTTCCATCCAGTCCTGCGATTTACAAAGCTCTGCCACACAGATCCGATCCATCCTGCGGGGATCGTCGGAGGGGGTGTCACTGAGTGTTCTCGCACCGGGTGACACCAACCCTAGGGACGCCCCTGTATATATGTCAGGTGTCCACACAAACATCTTGTTTGGAAGGGAAGCTGCGCATTGCACGTGCTCAGTGAATGAGGTGAAGCTCTGCTGACTTCCATCATCCAATCATATGCAAGTAAAAATGGTTTCCTCGTATATGATTGGGTGTTCTTTGCAAAGCGGAATTTTACCGCATTTGTGAATTAAATATATTTTTTTAAATACCTCCTCCTCCCCGAGCTCCTTCCCCTCACCTTTCCATCCAGATCAATGATCCGACTATCAGTGCCTCCCGTCATGTCGGGGCACCGGGTGTCGTCCTAGACTCTGACCCGTCCTTTCAGGACCACATGGCTGTTGGAATCTGGCTGCCCTCACCTCTGCCTTCACCTCTGCCCTCACCTCTGCCCTCACCTCTGCCCTCACCTCTGCTTTCACCTCTGCCCTCACCTCTGCCTTCACCTCTGCCCTCACCTCTGCCCTCACCTCTGCTTTCACCTCTGCCCTCACCTCTGCCTTCACCTCTGCCTTCACCTCTGCCCTCACCTCTGCCCTCACCTCTGCCTTCACCTCTGCCCTCACCTCTAGCTTCACCTCTGCCCTCACCTCTACCTTCACCCCTACCTTCACCTCTGCCTTTACCCCTGCCCTCACCTCTGCCTTCACATCTGCCCTCACCTCTGCCTTCACCTCTACCTTCACCTCTGCCCTCACCTCTGCCCTCACCTCTACCTTCACCCCTACTTTCACCTCTGCCTTTACCTCTGCCCTCACCTCTACCTTCACCTCTGCCCTCACCTCTACCTTCACCCCTACCTTCACCTCTGCCCTCACCTCTGCCTTCACCTCTGCCCTCACCTCTGCCCTCACCTCTGCCTTCACCTCTGCCTTCACCTCTGCCCTCACCTCTGCCTTCACATCTGCCTTCACCTCTGCCCTCACCTCTACCTTCATCTCTACCTTCACCTCTGCCCTCACCTCTGCCTTCACCCCTGCCTTCACCTCTGCCTTCACCTCTGCCTTCACCTCTGCCTTCACCTCTGCCCTCACCTCTACCTTCACCTCTACCTTCACCTCTACCTTCACCTCTGCCCTCACCTCTGCCTTCACCTCTGCCCTCACCTCTGCCCTCACCTCTGCCCTCACCTCTGCCCTCACCTCTGCCCTCACCTCTGCCTTCACCTCTGCCTTCACCTCTGCCCTCACCTCTGCTTTCACCTCTGCCTTCACCTCTGCCCTCACCTCTGCCCTCACCTCTACCTTCACCTCTGCCCTCACCTCTGCCCTCACCTCTGCCTTCACCTCTGCCCTCACCTCTACCTTCACCTCTGCCCTCACCTCTACCTTCACCCCAACCTTCACCTCTGCCTTTACCCCTGCCCTCACCTCTGCCTTCACATCTGCCCTCACCTCTGCCTTCACCTCTACCTTCACCTCTGCCCTCACCTCTGCCCTCACCTCTACCTTCACCCCTACTTTCACCTCTGCCTTTACCTCTGCCCTCACCTCTACCTTCACCTCTGCCCTCACCTCTACCTTCACCCCTACCTTCACCTCTGCCCTCACCTCTGCCTTCACATCTGTTTTCACCTCTGCCCTCACCTCTGCCCTCACCTCTGCCTTCACCTCTGCCCTCACCTCTGCCTTCACATCTGCCTTCACCTCTGCCCTCACCTCTACCTTCATCTCTACCTTCACCTCTGCCCTCACCTCTGCCCTCACCCCTGCCTTCACCTCTGCCTTCACCTCTGCCTTCACCTCTGCCCTCACCTCTACCTTCACCTCTACCTTCACCTCTGCCCTCACCTCTGCCCTCACCTCTGCCCTCACCTCTGCCTTCACCTCTGCCCTCACCTCTGCCTTCACCTCTGCCCTCACCTCTACCTTCACCTCTGCCCTCACCTCTGCCTTCACCTCTGCCTTCACCTCTGCCCTCACCTCTGCCCTCACCTCTGCCCTCACCTCTGGCTTCACCTCTGCCCTCACCTCTGCCCTCACCTCTGCCTTTACTCCTCTTCACTCCTCTTCTCTTCTCAGTTTCTGCTCTGGTGGGTCCAATAACTGATACATATAGTTTTACGTAATAGGCAAAGCCCAGTGGAATACATCGGCACTGCTAACATCTTCTTCTCTCCTCTCATCTCCTCTCTCCTTTTCTCTCCTCTCTCCTTTTCTCTCCACTCCTCTTCTCTGCTCAGTTTCTGCTCTGGTGGGTCCAATAACTGATACATATAGTTTTTTGTAATAGGCAAAGCCCAGTGGAATATATCGGCACTGCTAACATCTTCTTCTCTCCTCTCCTCTACTCTCTTTTTTTCTCTCCTCTCCTCTCCTCTCCTCTCTCCTTTTCTCTCCACTCCTCTTCTCTGCTCAGTTTCTGCTCTGGTGGGTCCAATAACGGATACATATAGTTTTTTGTAATAGGCAAAGCCCAGTGGAATACATCGGCACTGCTAACAACAATGAACATGTTTATTTCTCAAACAGGGGTAATAATGGGGTGACGTCATGTGGTCATTGTAGACAGAGTTCACTGGAGGTCTCCTCTAATATGGCACTTTTCTGCATTTCACAGCGGTGTAGGTGACATCCTGTAAAATCACAAGAATTATAGACATTGGTCATTATAAATCATTTCTTCTTTTATCTCTGTTTCACAGACGTTATTTTCAACCTTTCAGTGAATGCCCCGCATAAAACTGTTCACCATAGGAAGCTTGGAACATTCAAAAGTGTAACTGCACTGCATATGAGGACCAACACCTAAGGGCAGGCTAGGGATCCTGACTTTTGGACTCCGAAGTAATCTGAATACCTGTCCTCATAGATGTCAACTTTGACCAGCAAACAAAATACTTAACTTGGCTATTACAGCTTTCAACTATGGAGCCTAAAGTTACTGCTTGCTTGCCAGGTCCAAACTCTGAGCAAAATCTTGCTTTCCCTAATATCATGCCACCCCAAGGCTACCGCTAGGTCCAACATCTGAAGAATATAATTACGATTCCCTATACAATTATATGGAATGAGTGACTCACGCTAGTTGTGCACCAACCAAAGCCTACTGCTCTATCCTACCACACTACGGCTCTTGCCATGCCAAAAATCTGAAAAATATTTTACTTTCCCTTGTAAAATGTTTGAAATGTGGGTCTCATCCTGCTTGTGCACCAGGTGATGCCTACTGCTCTAGTTTTCTTGCCACCTAAGGACCAAAATCGTTTGTAAGACTATACTACAAGGGCGGACTGACAACTCATGGGGTCCCCGGGCAATAAGGGATCATGGGGCCCCTGTGTCCTCGCGCACACTCGAACCACACCCAAAAAAGCCTATGAAAGGTACCAGGGGCTTCTCATGGAGCCCCCTACTGACGCCGGGCCCTCAGACAGTGCCTAAGTTCCTGAATGGTCAGTCAGCCCCTGTATACTACCATTCCTGGTATGATTTTTGGAATGAGCACCTCACCATACTTGTGCCCTGCCCTATACTTGGTGCTCTAGTTATCATGCCACCCCAAGGCTTCTATCTCCTGTTAGTTCCAAACTCTAAAGTATATAATCACAATACAATTTTTTTTGATGAGGTGCTTACCCTACTTGTGCAGGACTTATGCCTACCTTCCAATACCAGGACCCCTACCAGGAACAAAATCTGAAGAATATAATTACTATTCCTTGTACAAATTATGGAATGAAGATCTTGTCCTACTTGTGCATTGACCTATGGCTACTGCTCTAGTTACCTTGCATGACCAGGACTCCTACCAGGAGCATAATCTGAAGAATAAAACTATTCCTTGTACAAATTATGGAATGAAGAATGAAGATCTTGTACTACTTGTGAATTGACCTATGCCTACTGATCTAGTTACCTTGCATGACCAGGACTCCTACCAGGAGCAAAATCTGAAGAATATAATTACTATTCCTTGTACAAATTATGGAATGAAGATCTTGTCCTACTTGTGCATTGACCTATATCTACTGATCTAGTTACCTTGCATGACCAGGACTCCTACCAGAAGCAAAATATGAAGAATATCATTACTATTCATTGTACAAATTATGGAATGAAGATCTTGTCCTACTTGTGCATTGACCTATGCCTACTGCTCTAGTTACCTTGCATGACCAGGACTCCTACCAGGAGCAAAATCTGAAGAATATAATTACTATTCCTTGTACAAATTATGGAATGAAGATCTTGTCCTACTTGTGCATTGACCTATATCTACTGATCTAGTTACCTTGCATGACCAGGACTCCTACCAGAAGCAAAATATGAAGAATATCATTACTATTCATTGTACAAATTATGGAATGAAGATCTTGTCCTACTTGTGCATTGACCTATGCCTACTGCTCTAGTTACCTTGCATGACCAGGACTCCTACCAGAAGCAAAATCTGAAGAATATAATTACTATTCCTTGTACAAATTATGGAATGAAGATCTTGTCCTACTTGTGCATTGACCTATGCCTACTGATCTAGTTACCTTGCATGACCAGGACTCCTACCAGGAGCAAAATCTGAAGAATATAATTACTATTCCTTGTACAAATTATGGAATGAAGATCTTGTCCTACTTGTGCATTGACCTATATCTACTGATCTAGTTACCTTGCACGACCAGGACTCCTACCAGAAGCAAAATATGAAGAATATCATTACTATTCATTGTACAAATTATGGAATGAAGATCTTGTCCTACTTGTGCATTGACCTATGCCTACTGCTCTAGTTACCTTGCATGACCAGGACTCCTACCAGAAGCAAAATCTGAAGAATATAATTACTATTCCTTGTACAAATTATGTAATCAAGATTTTGTCCTACTTGTGCATTGACCTATGGCTACTGCTCTAGTAACCTTGCATGACCAGGACTCCTACCAGGAGCAAAATCTGAAGAATATAATTACTATTCATTGTACAAATTATGGAATGAAGATTAGTCCTACTTGTGCATTGACCTATGCCTACTGCTCTAGTTACATTGCATGACCAGGACTCCTACCAGGAGCAAAATCTGAAGAATATAAATACTATTCCTTGTACAAATTATGGAATGAAGATCTTGTCCTACTTGTGCATTGACCTATGCCTACTGCTCTAGTTACCTTGCATGACCAGGACTCCTACCAGAAGCAAAATCTGAAGAATATAATTACTATTCCTTGTACAAATTATGGAATGAAGATCTTGTCCTACTTGTGCATTGACCTATGGCTACTGCTCTAGTAACCTTGCATGACCAGGACTCCTACCAGGAGCAAAATCTGAAGAATATAACTATTATTCCTTGTACAAGTTTGGGAATGAAGATCTTATCCTACTTGTCTACTTGTGCATTGACCTATGCCTACTGCTCTAGTTACCCTGAAACCCAATGCTCCTGCCAGGCTTAAAATCTGAAAAACATATTACTATTCCTTGCACATGTTTTTGAATAAGAAGCTCACCCTACTTCTGCCCTTGTCTGTGACCACTGTTCTAGTTATCTTGATATCCCAGATGCCAAGACCAAACGCTGGTTAATATCTCTGGTACAATTGTTTAAATAAGTGGTTCACACTACTTGTGGCTTACATTGCTTCTGGCTGTATTCCTGATGGTGTTCTATGGACACACCGAATCAGCCATTCCCTCCACGAGAATCCATAGGAATATTTTTTTCCAGAAAGGGTCGCATGCATGAACTTTCACGACTGATAGGAACTGTTTCTGGTTTTTCTGATTCCCACAGACTGTGTCCCAGTTCTTTCAATGTTTTTGACCCCCATTATCTTATCGGAAAAAGCTGCCAAGAGCTTACCAAACCATCCTACTCACATTTTGCATCATTTACTGTTCTGTAATACACACTTTCTTGGAGCCTAATACAGATTCTCAGTGACTTCAATTGGAAGTTTGGGTTAGTAAAATGCGTACTTTGGAAGTTTAAAAAATATTTTAAAGTTCTCTAAAACCACAACTGATTTACACCGATCTCTAGTACTAATGAGTATAATTACAGCAAACCTTATCCTATGCATTTTCAAGATCATTGATGTAAAGGAATACTCAAGATATTAGGAACCATAAAACACATGCAATTTGAGGCTCCTGCACCCTGGGTACAAGACATGAATGAGGATTGCTTGCCTTCCTTGATGTTCCTTCCTCTGCCATTCAGTGCACCTCTTATACCTGAGTCTGCCTTAACTAGTTTAGCAAATAGGTATATGTGAATTGGAATAACTTGCGAGCCAAAGGTGTGACAATTTCTAGAGGATCGCCAACATGAAACACATAACTACAACTGTGTATAAATATATTTACAAATATATGTTGCGCTCCTGAATATTTCTCAATTACTGATAAATAATAATTAAGATAATGCCATTAAATTAATTCAAATTCATAATACAAACAACTCATAAAAGTGTATAAATGCCAAATAAAGTAATTAAATAATTTTAAAACCAAATTATCACTTTCAAATTAATTTCACATTAAATACTCCTCTAAAAATAAAAATAGTGATCGGGTGCTCATTAATTAGTGACTAATATAAATCCAAATATCATCAAATCAATAGTCCCATCAATTGAAAAATATATAGTGACTTGGTGCTTGTTGTTCTTCAATTAGTGACTTTTGTGAATCCTTCAAATAGTGAAGATGTGCGCTCACCTCCTTTAATGCCTACAATTAGGCTATACACGCTTTCGGTTCACTTCCCCTGGAACCTGCTAGATATAGGCTCTTGCTGGTTAAATAGGGAGATCCTTCCTTTAGGAGTAATAGATATATCCTCTGATGGCTGATTATCCCCTCAGGGATTGCTCACTCCTTTTGTTATCCCAGACCTCCTAATTATCCTCTCCTTATGTTTCTCCGCATGCAAGAAGAAATTGAAGACATAGTGCTTTACCTTTTAAAACTTTTTGTTCCCACCATCCAAGTATGAAACTCACATTGCACAGGTTTGAATATCACAAACCTGTGATCACAACCCCCTGATGAAGCCATGTGACTGGTGGCGTAACGCGTAGGGAAGGGGCTACGTCATCACTCGGGAGGAGCCGAACTACACGATAGACGGCAGGTGTATGACTCAGAGGCCAGCAGAGGATTCTTAATGCGATATTGCGATATTCAAACCTGTGCAATGTGAGTTTAATACTTGGATGGTGGGAATAAAAAGTTTTAAAAGGTAAAAGCACTGTGTCTTCAATTTCTTCCTGCATGCGGAGAAACATAAGGAGAGGATAATTAGGAGGTCTGGGATAACAAAAGGAGTGAGCAATCCCTGAGGGGATAATCAGCCATCAGAGGATATATCTATTACTCCTAAAGGAAGGATCTCCCTATTTAACCAGCAAGAGCCTATATCTAGCAGGTTCCAGGGGAAGTGAACCGAAAGCGTGTATAGCCTAATTGTAGGCATTAAAGGAGGTGAGCGCACATCTTCACTATTTGAAGGATTCACAAAAGTCACTAATTGAAGAACAACAAGCACCAAGTCACTATATATTTTTCAATTGATGGGACTATTGATTTGATGATATTCGGATTTATATTAGTCACTAACTAATGATTTATGAGTATTTGGTCACTTTTATTTATGGGGGATTATTTAAATATGATTAAGTTGATGGTTATAATTTGGTTTAGATTTTTTTATTAAATTAATTGTGGGTATTATGAATTTAAATGAAATTGAGGGTATTAGTAAGTATAATATGTCACTAATTGATGATTAATGAGCACCCGATCACTATTTTTATTTTTAGAGGAGTATTTAATGTGAAATTGATTTGAAGGTGATAATTTGGTTTTAAAATTATTTAATTACTTTATTTGGCATTTATACACTTTTATGAGTTGTTTGTATTATGAATGTGAATTAATTTAATGGCATTAATTTAATTATTATTTATCAGTAATTGAGAAATATTCAGGAGCGCAACATATATTTGTAAATAGTTTAGCAAATACTTTTTCAGAGAGAAAAAAAGAAACCTTATATTCAGAGGGAGCTCACATAGTATTCATATTCTTCCCAAACCTGAGAAAATGAGATAAGGACTGGAGTGCCACATCAGAGTATTGAAGTCCAAAATATTTTTCAAATATATAGTTCAAGCAGAATTAGTGTGTATAGTTAACTCTTTCAGGTTGTCGGGTGCCATCTTCATCAGGGCTTGATATACAGATGAAACATCTAAGGCAGCCATTCTCAACTAGGGTTCCTCCAGAGGTTGTCATGGGTTCCTTGAGATATGACGGATGGTTCTGCATAGTTCGGGGTCAACACCACCTGTATTTTATTTATTCTATTTTTGTTTTTTTGTTGGTTGAACTAGATGGACTTGAGCCTTTTTTCATCCTTACTAACAATGTATCTATGAACCCAATGATCTTTTTAGCTGTCTGTAAGGGTGGCATTCGGATCACCACTAATGGAGAGCATTCTTCCCACTGGACACCAATGTCCATAAACGTGATCTGCACAACTGACGTAGCTCTAAAATCTTGATTTTATTATGAAAAAAACAGTGTAAAAGTTACAGTAACAGTTGACGCGTTTCAGCCTACACAGCTTTAATCAGTTAGGACTATGACTGTGACTAAAGATAAGATTTTAGAGCTACGTTGGTTGTGCAGATCAAGTTTATGGACAATTACTTTCAGCTGTGCAACTGGAGATCGAGCACCCGTGAGCTCTATTGATGGAGGTCTGTATGGGTAGTAGCACAAAATCCTTTTTTCTATAATAGAAGACTTTTTTACCACTGGTCACCAATTTAGTGGATATTTTTTCCACTGGTCACCAATGTAAGGGGAATTTTTCCCACTGGTCACCAATGTAGGGGGCATTTTTCCTACTGGTCACCAATCTAGTGGATATTTTTTCCACTGGTCACCAATGGAAGGGGAATTTTTCCCACTGGTCACCAATGTAGGGGGCATTTTTCCCACTGGTCACTAATTTAGGGGGCATTTTTCCCACTGGTCGCCAATGTAGGGGGCATTTTTCCTACTGGTCACCAATGTAGGGGGCATTTTTCCTACTGGTCACCAATGTAGTGGATATTCTTTCCACTGGACACCAATTTAAGGGGAATTTTTCCCACTGGTCGCCAATGTAGGGGACATTTTTCCTACTGGCCACCAATGTAGGGGACATTTTTCCCACTGGTCACTAATTTAGGAGGCATTTTTCCCACTGGTCACCAATGTAGGGAGCATTTTTCCCATTGGTCACCAATGTAGGGGGAATTTTCTCCACTGACTACCAAAGTAAGAGACATTTTTCCCACTGGTCACCAATGCAGGGGGCATTTTTCCCACTGGTCACTAATTTAGGGGGCATTTTTCCTACCGGTCACTAATGTAGGGGATATTTTTCCACTGGTCACCAATGTAGGGGATATTTTTCCACTGGTCACCAATGTAGGGGATATTTTTCCACTGGTCACCAATGTAAGGGGAATTTTTCCCACTGGTCGCCAATGTAGGGGGCATTTTTCCTACTGGGCACCAATGTAGGGGATATTTTTTCCACTGGTCACTAATTTAGGGGGCATTTTTCCCACTGGTCACCAATGTAGGGGACATTTTTCCCACTGGTCATCAATGTAGGGGGCATTTTTCCCATTGGTCACCAATGTAGGGGGAATTTCCTCCACTGACTACCAATGTAAGGGACATTTTTCCCACTGGTCACCAATGCAGGGGGCATTTTTCCACTGACCACTAATGAATTGGTTCTTGCAAGGGTTCCCTGAACCCTGAAAATTATTTCAAGGGTTCCTCTGTGGTACAAAGGTTGAGAAAGGCTGATCTGGGGAATGGAAGTTAGGCATAAGAGTGACAGTGTTGTTATAAGGCATCTTTTAAGCTCGTTCCTCAGCATCTGATGGTTCAATTCTCTGTTGTTCCTCTCCAGTCCCTATCTATTTTTCCAGTATCAGTCCAAAATGTCCTTGGAAGCCCTTTGGTTTGAAAGCAAAGCCAGTCCAATATTGAAATGCCACCACCCATAAACCCTTCTGAACCTGACATTGTAAATCTTCTGCTTAACTAATGTTTTAATATTGAGTTATACTCACAGGTTCTCTGGCCAATGTTGAAGACCCTAGAAAATGAACAACACAATAAATGTACACATTTCTCATGATTTACTTCTCGTATTCCACTACAAATGTAAGGACAGACCTTAGTGAGGCAATGTAAGCAATATGCCATCTACCCTGGAATAGGTTAACAAATGTCCAGCATAGATATCAACTGCCATTTTTGACAAACAGATATCCATTAGTGGGCTATCAACATACAATTAAACAAAACTGAAAATGTGAAAATATACTTTCTGGTACACTTTAAAAAAAGAATACTTCAGAATGATAATTTATAAGAAATAGCTTGTGTTGCCATGTCCCCCACTATAAATATGAATTATCATTATCCATGGTGATAAACACATTTCAAAGGCTTTAATTGTGGGATGGAACAGGTGAGGCCAGGGGTGGACTGACCATTTGGAAACTCGGGCACTACCCGAGGGCCCGGGGTCAGTAGGGGGCCCTATGAGATGCCCCTGGTACCTTTTTCATAGACTTTTTTGAGTTTGGGCAAGGACACAGGGGCCCCATGATCCCCTATTGCCCGGGGGCCCCATGAGTTGTCAGTCCGCCCCTGGCTCTCATATTCCCTTCTCTTCTCCAAGGATAACAAGTTGAATGTTTGTAGTCGTTCCTCGTAACTGAGGTTCCCCAGGGCACTAATTGACTTTGTTGCCCTTCTCTTCTCTCTCTCCAGTTCAAGCTCATCCTTTTTGAGGACTGGTGACCAGAACTTGATGGCGTAGTCCAGATGTGGCCAAACCAGAGTTTTGTAAATTCGCAGAATTATTGTTTTATCTCTGGAGTAAATTCCCTTTTTTATGCATACTAAAATTCTACCAGCTTTGCTTGCTGGAGCTTGGCATTGCATGCCACTGCTGAGTCTGTCATCTACTATGACCCCCAGATCTTTATCCATCCTGGATTCCCCCAGAGCAGGGGCAGACTGACAACTCATGGGGCCCGCGGGCAATAGGGGATCATGGGGCCCCTGTGTCCTCGCCCACACCAAAAAAAGCCAATGAAAGGTACCAGGGGCATCTCATGGGGCCCCCTACTGACCTCGGGCCCAATGCCTGAGTGCTCCAGTGGTCAGTCCGCCCCTGCCCCAGAGGTTCACCCCCTAGTGAGTAACTTGCGTCAATATTTTTAGCGCCCAAGTACATTACTTTTCATGCTGTGAGCAAGACTATTTGCCGAAACGCGTCAGCGTGCTTTTTTGTAACTCCTGTATCACTAATATAGCTTTCATGAGGATTTTGGAGTCGCTGGGTCTTCTTGCATCCTGTATTTATTTATTACAGTTACTTATATAGCGCTTTACATATATATTATACATTCACATCAGTCCCTAACCAGGGGCGGACTGACCATTCGAGCACTTGGGCACTGCCCGAAGGCCCAGGGTCAGTAGGGGGCCCCATAAAATGCCCCTGGTACCTTTTTATAGGCTTTTTTGGGTGTGTTTTGAGTGTGGGTAGGGACACAGGGGCCACATGATCCCCAATTGCCCGGGGGCCTCATGAGTTGTCAGTCCGCCCCGTCCCTAACCCTCAAGGGGTGTACAATCGAAGGTACCTAACCTAAATTCATACACATACTAGGGCCAATTTAGACAGGAGCCAATTAACCTACCAGCCAGGGGCGGACTGACAACTCATGTGGCCCCCGGGCAATAGGGGATCATGGGGCCCCTGTGTCCTTGCCCAAACCCAAAAAATCCTATGAAAAATGTACCAGGGCCATTTCCTGGGGCCCCCTACTGACCCCGGGCCCTCGAGCAGTTTCCAAATGGTTAGTCCTCCCCTGCTACCAGCATGTCTTTGGAGTGTGGAAGGAAACCGGAGGAAAGTCACACAGACACAGGGAGAGCATGCAAACTCCAGGCAGGTGGTGCCGTGGTTGGGATTCAAACCAACGATCCTAGTACTGCTAGGCAGAAGTGCTAACCATTTAGCCACTGTGCTGCCCATGTATCCAGTGTTTGGAGGACACTTTGGAGCCTGAGCACCCACCCTGGATCCCACTGCTGAATCAGGTGTGTTTCCAGTCTGAGCGCCGCTTCTCCGCTATCACATTTCAGTGCATTACTTTACATTTTTCAATATTAAACCTCATTTGCCATGCCAAATATTCACATTTTAAAAATCTTTTTGTTTCAGTCAGTTAAATATGAAATATTACTTATGAATAGTAGTTTTCAATCCTGCCATCAGATGGAGCTATAGCCCCCTTCTCACATGCTTTCCATATCTTCTTACCAAAGGCCTGTGTCTACAGGGATAAATAGCTGAAGCTAAGATCTACATACGTAGGTGAATGAGTAGAGACCCCCTTCCTCATGGGATGGCTCAGTCTGAGGTTTCCATCAGAAAATGGAAGCCCATGGGCAAGGAGACTAGTATTCGTGACCATTATAGTCATGTAACCTCACGTATCACGTAACATGAACTCCTACATGGATTACCTCGTGGCTCACTATGCAAAATGAGGTTAATGTAAGTGACTTCAGTATCATCAGCCGACTCTCCGGCAGCATCTGAAACATAGAGAGATGGTAATGACGCATTCTTCTGTATCATGTTTTCACAATGCAACATTAATTTAAAGTATGAAAATACTTTTTTTTATTTACTTTTATTTATTTTAAAGATGAAATAAAAAAAAAAAAGAAAAAATTTCATAGAGTGCGAAAAAAAAAAAAATCACCATTGAAAATATCAACCATCAATCCTTCTCAGTATCCTCCGCCTCCAGGTTAAATGATGATCAGCATCATTCAATCTACTTCCTTTGAGCCCAGGGCACTACTGCACTGAATTGTGCTAGTGGATGCTGTACAGAGCAAGACCGGATTGCCACTGTGAAGGCGGTGGAACGCAGCGTTCGACGTGACGTGGTGACGTTTCGGAGCGTGCTCACCAACTACAGGGGGCGTGCTCCTTTGTCAAGCCCCCAGAGTTGGTATGCTGGTGCGCAACGTCGTTGCGTCACTTCCAGTCACGTGGTCACGTCAAACGCTGAGTTTCACCGCACTTCACAGTGGCAATCCGGCATTGCTCCACCTCACAGCCAGCTCTGGACCCAGGTTTTGGATATCCTCCACCAGTCCCAGAAGATTCCTATAGACTTTAGATGTGTCTGTATCAGGGGCAGACTGACAACGCATGGGGCCCCCTGGCAATAGGGGATCATGGGGCCCCTGTGTCCTTGCCCAAACTCAAAAAAGCCTATGAAAAAGGTACCAGGGGCCTCTCATGGGGCCCCCTACTGACCCTGGGCCCTCGGACAGTGCCTGAGTTTCCAAATGGTCAGTCCGCCCCTGGTCTGTATATATCTTCCCAAATGTGAGTGTATTCTCAGCTATTTTATAATAAAGTGTATTACAGTCTGCACTCATTGAACCCTTCTTTACCTCTCTTTCCACAAGTCACATTGGAGATCTGCTTCTGCTCTACCCTGAAGGCTAGCTTTGAAGTATCTACTATTCTGGAGCCCCCGAGGAGCCTCTGCTGGAATCAGCAATGGGTTTCTCCTCTGGTGCCCCCTCTATTTCATCCCTTACAGTGGGACTATGGACAAACCAGAGGGCATTCATTTGTGCCAACCTATCTCCATGTATGTATGTGCAGTACAGCATGCTTGTTATACTCAATGTGGAACCTAAGGGGTTAATCCCCTGCATTGTTTAAAAAGGCTGTTTGATCCCGTCTTCTCTGATCCCCCCTTCTTCTACTGTCCTCAATCCATCTGCTAATAAAGCAGAGCCTGCATATGCTCAGCTTGGTGTGTATTGCTAGAAGGTTTTTTTGTTGTGAAAGTGCATGTGATCAGCACAGGGCCAATCAGCACTGTCCAGAGAGAGGGTTAGAGGTTATGCAGCCTCATAGGATAGTCAGTGGAGAATGAAAATTCCTCTCACAAGCTTTAACCAGTGATCAGCTGGACACTAATAGAAGACTGCTATATACTGCTGATGAGAAAAGGTATTTAGCAGTTTATATTTACTAAAATAATTGCATTTCCATGTTTTGTGTACTGTGGGAGACCAGATATAGTGAATGCGGGGTCCGGGGAGACAGGATATAGTGAATGCAGGGTCCGGGGAGACCAGATATAGTGAATGCAGGGTCCGGGGAGACCAGATATAGTGAATGCAGGGTCCGGGGAGACCAGATATAGTGAATGCAGGGTCCGGGGAGACGAGATATAGTGAATGCAGGGTCCGGGGAGACGAGATATAGTGAATGCAGGGTCCTGGGAGAGCGGATATAGTGAATGCAGGGTCCGGGGAGACCAGATATAGTGAATGCGAGGTTCAGGGAGACCAGATATAGTGAATGCAGGGTTCGGGGAGACCAGATATAGTGAATGCAGGGTCCGGGGAGAGCAGGGTCCGTAGTGAATGCAGGGTCCGTAGTGAATGCAGGGTCCGGGGTCTGGGGAAACCAGATATAGTGAATGCAGGGTCCCTGGAGAGCGGATATAGTGAATGCAGGGTCCGGGGAGACCGGATATAGTGAATGCAGGGTCTGGGGAAACCAGATATAGTGAATGCAGGGTCCGGGGGGGGCGGATATAGTGAATGCAGGGTCCGGGGAGACCGGATATAGTGAATGCAGGGTCTGGGGAGAGCTGATATAGTGAATGTAGGTTCCAGGGGGGACCAGATATAGTGAATGCAGGGTCTGGGGAGAGCAGATATAGTGAATGTAGGTTCCAGGGGGGACCAGATATAGTGAATGCAGGGTCCGGGGAGAGCGGATATAGTGAATGCAGAGTCCGGGGAGAGCGGATATAGTGAATGCAGGATCCTAGGAGACAAGATATAGTGAATGCAGGGTCCGGGGAGACCAGATATAGTGAATGCAGGGTCCAGGGAGACTAGATATAGTGAATGCAGGGTCTGGGGAGAGCAGATATAGTGAATGCAGGGTCCGGGGAGACCAGATATAGTGAATGCTGGGTCCAGGGAGACCAGATATAGTGAATGCAGGGTCCGGGGAGACCGGATATAGTGAATGCAGGGTCTGGGGAGACCAGATATAGGGAATGCAGGGTCCTGGGAGACCAGATATAGTGAACGCAGGTTCCGGGGAGACCAGATATAGTGAATGCAGGGTTCTGGGAGACCAGATATAGTGAATGCAGGTGCCGGGGAGACCCAATCTAGGGAATGCGGGGTCCGGGGAGACCAGATATAGTGAATGCAGGTTCCGCAGAGACCAGATCTAGTGAATGCAGGGTCCGGGGTTTAGTAACATTTTAAGTCACATATATTAGAGAAACTGGCTTTGGGTTGTTGGTAGCATATTTGTTCTACATCCTATTCCTTAATACAACTTTAATACATTGAAAATGTTCATACGTGTTGGAGGAATTTGAGGCTCCGGTTGCAGTCCTCCTCGTTGATGTGGATATCTGGTGGTTGGACAGTGCAGCTTGTGTCTGTACTGGAAGAGCAGGAAAGTGGCAACCAAGAGCAAGACCAGAAGAGTCACAATGATTATTTGTGTTTCATGTATATTACTTTTCCCTGCAATAGAAAAATAAGCACTGTTTTAGCTCATGAGCATAGATACTGCATATTAGTAGATGTACACAGTGCCGGGACAAGGGAGGGGGCAAGAGGGGCACCTGTCCTGGGCAGTTTTTTTATGTTAGGGAGGAGGACACTGGGAGCTGGTCACTGCTCCATTTTCTAACTGTCTTATTGACTCTACTGATGCTCAGGGTGGGGGTGGTCACAGGTTTGTCATCTTTGCCCAGGGCACTGGATGACCTTGTCCCAGAACTGGATGTACATACATATGTAGAGTAACTTTTTTTTATAACTGATGATGAAACTACTTACCTCTTATCTGAACAAAGACATCCTCGCTTTTCTTAGAAATGTTGGATGCAGATCTCACTTCACAGCAATAATTCCCAGAATCCTCCAGTTGAGCGGACTGGACTCCATATTGTTCTGATAAATTAAATTCCTGAACATGGCATCCATCTCTGTAGAAAGCAAACTGCAGTTCTGTCCTCTGTCTGAGCGGACTGAGACTTGTGTCACACTTCATGGTCATGGTGTCACCTTCTAAGACTTCCAATGTGCTTACATTTAGCACTGGGGTGGAAAACAGCTCTGCAAAAAATAAGCAATAAAAAAGAAAAATCATATTTTCTAGAAAGGATGTGTCAACACTCTGTGAAAATTTGATGACATTTGTGTGTCCATTAAAGCTGAATTAGATTTTTTGCATAGTTACACTGGTCCAACTGGGACTAATGTGACGCAGAGAATCAACATAGTGGTCACCACTACTGCAGTCTTTGCTGCTTTCCTCTGGAAAAATTGGTGGCCAATGGGAAGAATGTCCCTTACATTGGTGGCCACCAGGAAGAATGCTCCTTACATTGGTGGCCACCAGGAAGAATGCTCCTTACATTGGTGGCCAAAGGGAAGAATGCTCCTTACGTTGGTGGTCAGTGGGAAGCAGGGGCGGACTGACAAATCATGGGGATCATGGGGCCCCTGTGTCCTTGCCCAAACTCAAAAAAGCCTATGAAAAAGGTACTAGGGGCATCTCATGGGGCCCCCTACTGACCCCGGGCCCTCGGGCAGTGCCCGAGTTTCCAAATGGTCAGTCGGCCCCTGGTGGGAAAAATGCTCCTTACATTGGTGGCCACCAGGAAGAATGCTCCTTACATTGGTGATCAGTGGCAAGAATGCCCCCCTTACAGTGGTGTTGTGAGTGTCACCCTTACGTACAGTATTCGCCGTTTTCCTCTGGGGCCTAGGGGTTTGCTTGCTTGGCACAGGTGCAATTCACAGAACGTCTTTCATTTTTCTCAATGCAAAGAAAGCAAGCCATTCCCTAATTTCATGAAGTGGAGAGGTGGGATGGTGATGCCACTATTTCCACCTTGCCCAAAAAGGGAAAGCCTTTCACTCATAGAGATAAATGAAAGGACATTCTGTGAATTGCACATGTGCCAAGTGAGTGACTCTCTGTGGCTTCTAGGTAGCAGGACAGCCACTAGGCCTACCTTTCTCAACCTTTTTACCCCAGAGGAATCCTTTAAACAATTTTTAAGTCTTGTGCAACCCCTGATAAAACCAAAGTATTGGGAGACAGTGGGAAGAATGCTCCTTACATTGGTGATCAGTGGGAAGAATGCTCCTTAAATCGGTGGTCAGTGTGAAGAATGTTTCTTACATTAGTGATCAGAGGGAAAAATGCTCCTTACACTGGTGGCTATTGGGAAGAATGCTCCATAAACTGGTATCCAGTGGAAAGATTGCTTCTTACATTGGTGGCCAGTAGGAAGAATGCTCCTTACATTGGTGGTCAGTGGGAAGAATGTCCCTTACATTGGTGGTCAGTGGGAAGAATGCTCCTTACATTGGTGGTCAGTGGGAAGAATGTCCCTTACATTGGTGATCAGTGGGAAGAATGCTCCTTACATTGGAGGTCAGTGGGAAGAATGTCCCTTACATTGGTGGTCAGTGGGAAGAATGCTCCTTACATTGGAGGTCAGTGGGAAGAATGTCCCTTACATTGGTGGTCAGTGGGAAGAATGTCCCTTACATTGGTGGTCAGTGGGAAGAATGCTCCTTACATTGGTGGTCAGTGGGAAGAATGCTCCTTGATTTGGTTGCCAGTGGGAAGAATTACCACTACATTGGTGGCCAGTGATAAGAAGGCTCCTTACACTAGTGACCAGTGGGAAGAATGTTCCTTACATTGGTGGTCATTGGGAAGAATGTCCCTTACAATGGTGGTCAGTGGGAAGAATGCTCCTTGCGTTGGTGGTCAATGAGAAGAATGCTCTTTACATTGGTGGTCAGTGGGAGGAATGCCCCCCTTACAGTGGTGTTGTGAGTGTCACCCTTACATATAGCTAAAAAAAGTAATTGGTGTCATGCAGCTGGCTCTTGCAAGAGGCACTAGCCCCAGAATTATGCAGCACCATCAAATGGGAGGTCATAAAGCCACAGCTCAAGGAACCTCAAGCAACTGTTGAAGGAACCCTAAGGTTCCAAGGAACCCTGGTTGAGATAAGACTGTACTAGGCACAAAGCAGCGATCGCTGTTGTAGTAGTGAATACTACAGTGATTCTCTGCTTCCATTGTGGTTCTATAGGTATGCAATATGCATACTTACATTGTGCCAAGCTGAACCAATGTAACTATGCAAAAAAAAAAATCAAAATCTAGAGTTCAGCTTTAATATCAATGAATTTTGCCCAAAAAATCAACAAATTGTGACAATAACATTATCAATTTTGGAGTCAATTAGGTTTAAATTTGACAGAAATGTAATAAAATGTTGCTGCTCGTCTCCATAAGTTGCTAGTAGCCTAAACGGCATAGTTACATAGTTAGTCTGGCTGAACAAAGACAAAAGTCCATCCAGTTCAACCATCAAAAAAGAAAAAAAAGGTAGAATCCTATACCCACAGTTGATCCAGATCCAGTATGTGTTGGACATAATTGGAATGGTTGAGTGATAGTCTGTAATTCTGCACAGATTGTCTTTTAATCTAAGCCCGGGGGGTATATTTGTGATCTGTTCAGCAATAACTCACATTCACCTTTTATCATAATAGGGATGAAGTCACTACGTTTCCCCACTTTGCCATTTGAAGCTCTCACGTCACAGGAATAAGTCCCAGAATCCTCCAGCCTGGCAGAATGGACTTCATATTGACTGGATGAACTGAATTCCTGAACTTTCCATTCATCTCTGTAGAAAGCAAATTGCAGTTCTTTCCTCTGTTTGAACATGAGTCTTGTTTCACATATTAGAGTCATGGGATCTCCATCTACCATCGGATTTTGGATTTTCATAATTCTTGGACTTTCGAACAGTTCTGCAGAGAGGAAAATCCAGGAGGAAAAATATTACTGCTTTTTCTATGTGCAAAAACAACAGGTGAGCTACTAGCATGCTATGAGACCCCTGACCCAGGTTGAGGTGGCTATTCACTACAACAAGGGTTAATTAGCGTTATGATTCAGTTTGGAGTTAGTATTAGACTTGGGGTTAAAATTTTTAGGGATTACATGCTGAGAATAAATATTAAGTGCTCAATAAATAGTGGTAAGGCTAAAGCTAAGGTTGTAATTGAATGTAAGAATTTGTTACATTGGACCAGCTTGGATCAATCTAAGTATGTATGTGGACTGGACAAGGTGGAGATTGTGATACCACCACTGCACCTTCTCCAACCAGAGAACACTTTGCATTCATTGGGAAAAAGCAAAGTGTTCCCTGAATGGTGTCTCTGCGAGCAGACACCTTCCTTTGTGCACAATGCAGCAGGACAGCCGCTTGGCACAGGACCCGGAAGCTAGCAGAGATCACTAGAGTATTGATGCCTACTACATTGATCTCCAACTTACATGGATATCCCACAGGCATAGCACATACAAACGTACATTGGTGCAAGCTGGACCAGTGCAACTATGTAAAAATTGCTATTATGATGTACAGTACTTGTGAGCCACTGGAGTCTGAGAAATAATAAGTTAGATCGCTGGAATATATTTCACTCTCATAGGATGTGAATATTATAAATAGATAACTTATGATAATCCGCGCTCTACTTTTGCCTACCCTTTTCTATATAATATATAATTTAAGATAGTTATAATAGTAATATAAATTTTGAGTGTGATGTAATTTTGTTGTCCAGCCACTTATCCACTTGATTTACCTAAATTGATTTACTTATAATTTCCTAGTACTTAATTCAAAAAATTTTATCTGTAATTAGATCCAATTGTAATATATGTAAAATAAATGAATTAATTAAATATTTGTGCCAGTGTGTAAAAAAATATATACAATTATTTGTGAATTTGATTAATCTAATGCGCAAATAATATCATACCTACTATAAATTTCATGTGTATAAATAAAATTAAAATATGTGAAGTAATATAATTAAAAAACAAAAAACTCCAAATTCAATTCATAAAATAAATAACCTCAAGACTATGTGCAAAAAATGTGCAAAAATATTGTGCAAATTATAAACCGCATATATTTAATTAATTCATTTATTTTACATATATTACAATTGGATCTAATTACAGATAAAATTTTTTGAATTAAGTACTAGGAAATTATAAATAAATCAATTTAGGTAAATCAAGTGGATAAGTGGCTGGACAACAAAATTACATCACACTCAAAATTTATATTACTATTATAACTATCTTAAATTATATATTATATAGAAAAGGGTAGGCAAAAGTAGAGCGCGGATTATCATAAGTTATCTATGTAAAAATTGCTATACCTAAACCTCAGCTTTAACCGGAATGAAGAAAACGGTTGGAAAGATGGTGGCTGCATTAGTGGTGCATGCTGGGGAAGGGTTTAAACATTTGGGAGTGACCTTGGAAAGCCTATGTTGCTTCCCAGGCTCTTCCTGGAGAGTGTATGTTGCTGTTTATTCCTGTCCTAAACTTTGAGGCCTGAAGCTTCCTGCTGTCCTCTAGGAAGGTGATTGCTTGGATTGGAACATCAGGAGTGAAGACTTTGCTGCTGAAGAATGTCCTGAAGAGCTGGGGAGAAGCTTATATTAGTGAACATTGCAGGAAGTTCTGGTGGCTCATCCAAGGGGTTAGTGTGCTGAGCTGAAGCTGATCCAAATCTGAATAATACAGAGCTCTGGCCTCCTTTAAAGTTCCTTTTTCTGTTTTGAGTAGACATTTGTGGTCTGCACTGTTCTTTCTTTTGGGTATCCTGTGCCTTATTCCCTTACTGTTTGAGATTATCTGGTCATATAACAAACTCTGTGGAACTGTCTTAAAGTGACTGGCACCCAAGCTCTTTCACCCAAGTCAATGATCCATCTCTTAGGTTGACTATTAAAAGGAGCAGGAGCTGGAAGGAGTTAAGCCTGACTTGTGGAAACCAAAGTCTACAAGCTGATCAGAGACAAGGACACTGTGGAGCCTGTTCCTGGCCTACCTTTAGCCACTTGTAAAGTGGTCTGGAGGAATGTTTCTTCAAAGAGACTCACAATATGGTACAAGGATCTGGCATGGATAGCGATCCAAAAAGGGGTTGAGAACTTTCATGCATGCCAAAAACCTGTGGAGATATCGGTATTGCCCCTTTTGCATCATTCACAAAGAAACTGCTTTGCACGTCTTCCAACAGTGCCCCTTTCACAGGACCTGTTGAGGGTCCAAGTGCATGAACTTGAAAACTTTGTACTGTGGGTCACCAGAAAGGGCCTCAACCACCAGAATGAGAGGATGTGTGGGTCAGGGGTCCAACTCAGGCACTGTGCATTTGACATTGTGCTGCTTGGTATTTAGTGGTACCTTAGGGCCCACATAATGTTTAAATTAAATATCAGCCCCCTGAGCCACTTGGGGGTCCCTAACGGATTGTAGGGGGTGAGGGGTGCTACATACCAAGAGGTTTGTGCATCTCTTGTATTTAGGGACTATTGCAGTTCAGCCTGGGCATCATTGAAAGTTTGGAGTGAAGTTATGGTTCATTCATTTTTAATTAAATGTTAATCCTCACAAACCTGCTATAAAATGTTCCGCAATCCCTTGGTTGGTCCTGTGACTGACTCACCGTTTATCTTGACCAATATCTCCTGACTCCTCTTCTTTACACTGTTGGTTGCAGTTGTCACTTCACAGGAATATTTCCCAGAGTCCTTCACCTCAGCAGACTGAACTTTATATTGATTATGCAAAGTGAATTGTTTGACATTCCATCCTTCTTTGTGAAAAGCAAATTTCAGTTCTGTCCTCGGTCTGAGAGGGCTGAGACTGGTGTCACATGTCAGGGACATCGCATCACCTTCTACCACTGGATCCGGGGTTACTTTTATCTTTGGGATTTCAAATAGCTCTAAAAAGTAATCACATAGACAATCTGTAATAGTAATGTATCTTTTTGTATTGATGAGTGCAGAATTCACATCACACCGTACAAAATGGGCTGATGCAAGTGCAATACTTTCAATTTATTGCCTTCCTCCTTGCCCTGTTTTATTTATTTTTGTTGGGAATGCAACAGCATGTACCATAATGTATTGTATATAGTATTTCTGTGTTAATATCACTTGACCAGTAGATGGCACTGTACTCTAAAGGTTACTAGTTGTGCATGTGTAAAACTTGTTGGTTCTATGTCTTCTCTATCTCTCTTCAGGAAGTAACATGTCTGCTATCACTGCTGAAATGTGCTCTGTTTGTTTGTAACTTAAGCCACACAAGTAAAGTCAGACTTCTGCCTCATCACTACCAGTGTCTTCTCTAACACATAACCAACAATTTTCACTTTCAGGGAATTACGGATTATGTTCGTGGCAGAACAGCCTTGTAAACTGACTGTACCCAGGACTGTAGCTGATAACTGCTGCGGAACGTCTTCCTTTGTTACTGCTGTATTATCCTTCTGCAGTGTGGACAGGGTTAAACTGAATGTTCATTAATGCAGAAGTGATGCATGCAGCCCTCATTATGGAGACCACTTTTTAATGCTGATCTAGGGTGTGTTTCAAGTGCATGGGGAAGCCATCTTGGCCGGGTCTGATTTGTTCCTAGAGGAGGATGATTGGTTGATGTAACAGAGCAAGAAGAAGGGGAGGCTGGTAGGTTGCTGAGGTAAAAGGAGAGGACTGTCTTGATGCAAGCAGGTATGTGGGGAAAAGACTGGGCTGCTGTTAGCTGAATGAATCCCTGTCATAACTGATGGGTGAGAACTCAGAGAAGCAAAGAAAGAGATGGAGAACCTTCTCCCTGGGAGGGTGTGAGGTGTGAATTCGATGCCTGGCAAGATTAGACTGTAGTGGAAAGCACTTCTAACGCTCGTGAGGAAGGAAAGGAGAGACTGTCTGAGGAGGATTTAAAGAGAGACATCACAGCAAGTCCTATCCCGCTCTGAGGACTAGAACTGAACCAGACTATGTGCTTGGAGACCCAGAAGGGGGGTCCTGGGTCTGGTAGGAGAGAAACACCATACAAGTTAATCTCTTGTCTGCTTGTGCTTTTTTCAAGGGCCCCAACTTTGCCGGCCAATATTTTTTTCCTTCAATCACTGGCCAGTAGGATTAAACTGGGACTCCTTGTCAGGAATGGACTTGCCAATAATGGTGGGACTCACCTGCCTTGTGGGCTACAGTACCAGGGCTGGCCAGCGGGTGCTCTCAACAACCAGAGGTTCACTTCGGCAATTAGCCATCACCTGGGGCTGATTGCAGGTGTATTTAAGGAATGGCCAGACCTGCAGTCTGTGCCTTGGTGTGTGTTTTTCCATGGGCCCCTGTACCTTGTAACCTGCATTCCTGTTCCTGTCCCTGTCCTTGCCTGACTTGTTGCCGACCCTGCCTGATCCTGACCTCTGCTGACTTCTCCTGTTTGATCCCTGGCTTGTGACCCTGACCATCCCTCTGCCTGACCCCCTGTACCTACCTGCCCGATAGTTATCGACCCGGCCTGCCTGACTACGTTGTGCTCTATATGTGTATGTACCTGTGTATCTGTATCAGTTTAGGTTTGGGTTTGTTTCACCTTGTTGTATGTATTTGTGTTAGCTTGGGGTTTGGTGCACTGTGTTTATATTTGTATTGTTAGTCTTAATAAATTGTCTTATTTATACCATATCTGAAGCCTGCGTTTCCCTGTGTCAGTCCACACACTTCTGGTCACACCCGCATCTCTGACACTCATATAGCAAGTTAGGACTGTATTTATATGCTGTTAGGTGAATGCAGATCGGTTTTGTTAATTACTGTTAGTCAGAATACTGCAGGTGTTTAACATTTTACTGATTGTACAAATGCACTTATTAATTCTCTCTTCTTTCAGGCTACAAGTGGCCTAATAAATTCTTTGAAATACCTCAAGGTGTGTCGATAGGAAACTGCCACCCCACTCACCCTGGAGGGATTCCTGAAGACGTTCGGTCAGTAATGAAACACAGGCGGGACTTCCAGTAATGTCATTTCTGCTCAGTGGAACACACACTGGCTCCAGGGTGAGCGGAGCAGCCGCAGTTCCTGATTCTTGGTGAGCTATTAATTCTGGGTGCCAGGATGGTCACCTTGCTATTGCGAGTGCCTTTTATTTTATTTTGAACAGTTTTTAATAATGACGGTGCACAATACTTATTGGTCTGTGTCTCTCATGACTCCCATGTGTGATTGAATACGCCTGTGGAGGTCTGGTTTTGTGCCTCTTGGGGGTGATCTTTTCTGGAGGAGGAGAATGTTACATTAAGAGCACCGATAGACCTTCTTACAAGGGGTCAACTAAATCCGGTGAGTGGGCACAGATTGGACACTTTATTCATATTTTGACACATAGTATTTCATTAGTATTTATTAAATGGCGCAGCTCTCTTTTTTCTTTAGTTTTTAGAGGTATTTAAATACATTTGGTGAGCTGCAGCTGGATATTTTTATACATACTGCCTATACATATTTTCTATATTTATATGATTTACACATGTGTTCATTTTATTTTTCTGATTGAGGTTTTTGAAGCATGGGTGTCCTTTTTTTTATAATTCCCTGGCCACTGTGGCCGAGGAAAAAGCTGATCAAGCACTATCTGTTCTTGATCAGCTTCAATGGAACAATGGGGTCCAGAGGTGACATGTAAAGCTTTAATATGCCCCTGATGCCTTTTAAGGGCCGGTTCACACTATAGAAGCGCAGTCCAGATGCGTTACGGATGTGTTTTTGCATGTGCATTTTTATGGCGTTTTTGGTGCATTCCGGTGCTTTTTTTTATGTGTTTTTGACGTGTTCCAGTGCTTTTTTTATACATTTCAATTAATTTTTTCCCTCTCTTTTTCTTCAATTCAAATAGGGACATGTGTGTTCCAGTGTGTTTTTGGTGCACTCCAGTGCATTCCAGTGCATTTTTAATGCTGAGCACTACTAAAACGCTACTAAAATGCTACTAAAAACACTATTACCAGTGCTTTTTCCCAGCGTTTTTTGAACTTAAAAAAAAACCCACTAGTGTGCATGGAGCCTTAAGCATTGCCTTTGGACAATTTTAGATACCAAAGTTTGTCACCATTTCAGGAGTGAATTCTTAAGGCTTGGCATGTTCGGTGTCTATTTACTCGATGCAACCCCATTTTTATATTTTTCACCAAAATTGGATAATATCATGTGTTTGTGTGCACTAAAAGTAACCTTTCATCACTCTAGTCAAAATATGGGTTTGATTAAACATTGCAGTAACATCGTTTGACATAAATAAAAAAAATTGGAACTACTACCATTTTTTTTCCCCAGGGTCTCTGCTTTCAGAAAATATAAAATGTTTGGGTGCTTAATTCATCTTCAGGACTAAAATGTGCATTTAAAAGTGGGCACAAATGTAAACTGGTAGCCAAAGGTTTAATAAACCCCTAAAGCTATGTTAAAGCTTAGATAGGTAAAGATCCTATGACTTACTTTGTATGGAGATAAAAGCTTCATCTGTGAAAGTTGCATTTGGATACAAAGTTATTTCCTTTGAACATTTGTATCTCCCACTGTTCATCCAGTTTACTATTCCTACATGTAATGTAGATGTATATCCCTGGTTTGGAATGACAGAATCTTCCTTGTAGAAAGTTGTATATTTTTCCATGTAGCCAAAACGATGGCGACATTCCAAAGTCAGATCATCTCCTTCATGAACATAGAGCGGAACCTTCAGGATCACCAGGTCTGGAACACATAGTCACATCACATAATCAAATGATGGTTACAGGACACAGTATTGCTTCTACAATGAGGTACATTTGTAGTATGGGCAGAGCTGGGACTAGGAGGGGCAGCAGGGGCAGCTGCCCCGGGTGCAGTGTGTTGTGCGGGGAAGCAGCCTGCATTGTACATTCAACCAGATTGAGAGCCTGCCTTCACCTCTTCCATCTTTTACTGACCCACCCTGCTGCCTACAGGCTGCCTTACCTGACAGGAGGAGCATGAACAGAGGAGCAATGATGTCTCTGATGGTGAGGTCCATTGACTGCACCAGTGGCATGCTTGTGAGGGTCTGGTCTGCATTTCGGGGTGCCATCAAGACGCTCAACAATTTTTATTTTGTTTTATCTTGCGGCTCTCAAACAGGCAGTTCTGTAGTGCTAATATCATAGATCCCAGTTGCAGAAGACAACCGGGGACAACCTAATCTTGGGAGGGGGGACTGGAAAGTCTTGGCCCCGCACTGAGTATAGGTATACAACAGATGCTTTGTGCC
This sequence comes from Staurois parvus, assembly GCF_062004578.1. Taxonomy (NCBI): domain Eukaryota; kingdom Metazoa; phylum Chordata; class Amphibia; order Anura; family Ranidae; genus Staurois; species Staurois parvus. Next base: position 1,113,466 of record NW_028318744.1, on the reverse strand, counting down.
CTGCACCCCCATGTTCCCTTTATCAATTACATAGAAACACAGAAAAGTGACGGCAGAAAAAGACCGAGTGGTCCATCGAGTCCACCCAATTTGTTTTTTTTATTTTTGTTTTTTTTTTCCTTTTTTTGGGGAGTTTTTTTCATTACCTTTTTTGTCTAGAGCAGGCAAGGGTCTCCAAACTTTAAAAACAGAGGGCCAGTTTACTGTCCCTCAGACTTTAGGGGGGCTGAACTGTACCAATTGGAAGCAGAAAAGATCCTATCAGTGGGAAAAAAACAATGCCCCATTTTTGCTGTCAGTGGGAGGAATTGTGCCCCATCATTGGTGTCAATAAGAGGAATTGTGCCCCATCATTGGTGTCAATAAGAGGAATTGTGCCCCATCATCGGTGTCATTAAGAGGAATTGTGCCCCATCATTGGTGTCATTAGGAGGAATTGTGCCCCATCAATGGTTTTAGTGGGCTCCATTTTTTGTGTCATTGGGAGGAATTGTGCTCCATCATTTGTGTCATTGGGAAGAATTCTGCCCCATCATTGATGTCAGTGGAAGGAATTATGCCCCATTGTTGAAATAGTGCCCCAAGGGCCAGGTGAAGGCAAGCAAAGGGCCACGTCTGCCACCCCCAGGCCACAGTTTGGAGACCACTGGTCTAGAGTATAGATCTATGCTTGTACCAAGCATGTTGGAAGCTATTTATTGTTGACTGGCTCACTTCCTCTGCTGGAAGTTTATTCCAAGCATCAGCTTCTCTTTCAGTACAATAGTACTTTCTGAGGTTAGTTTTGAACTTTCCTTCAGTTAGACTGCTTATCCCTAGACATCACCTCTTTTCCAGACTGGAGGCTACACCTCTGACTGTTACTGGGATCTTGTAATTAAAGCCTCTTTATTTGTGCCAAGGCAAGACACCTCTAGACTGTTTATTGAGCCATTGTGGATGGACTGTTGCTGTGGGCCTGGCTGCCTTGCACTGATTATGGAAAAAGAACCTGTTGATATACAGTAGACCCTAAGAGGGTCAGGCATGGACAAAGAACACATTAAATTGTACATTTCCAACTGACCAGCAACGACATCCAGTCTGACAGTGTCACTTCTTTTTGTATCGGCCTGACAGCTGTAGTCCCCGCTATGCACAGTCTTTGCAGATGTAATGTCATAGATTTTTCCGTCAAACACCCAGTTACCATCTTTGTACCAGACGTAGATCAGCTCTCCGCTTGCAGTAGACCCCACATCACACGTCATTCTCATAGACTCTACTGTGAAGATCTTCCTCACATTTGGGGTGAAGGTTACCACAGGGCTGACTGCTGATCCTGAAGAGGATTCAAATGGAATTGCAACTTATGCCAAGTTAACTGCACACAATAAAATGTAGTTTTGTAGTATTCTGCTATAATGCAGAATAAAAGGGTCCCTTGAATGGTAGTCACTTGAGTCTAGGTTCACACTGATGCGATGCGGGATTCGCAGTGATCAGACAGCATACTGACAGGAATGGTACCAGTGGATTGGCGAAGGGTCAACGTGGTACCAATATATAAAAAAGGCCAGAGATATGTTCCTAGAAACTACAGGCCAGTGAGTCTAACATCAATAGTATGTAAACTATTGGAGGGGATGAAAAGGGACTACATCCAAGATTTTGCTGAGGAAAATACTATCATTAGTATTAATCAGCATGGCTTTACGAAAGGTCATTCTTGCCAAACCAATCTGTTAACATTCTATGAGAAGGGGAGCTGCCATCTAGATAAGGGAAGGCCTGTGGATGTGGTGTATCCAGATTTTGTAAAAGCATTCGACACAGTCCCCATAAACGCTTAATTTACAAACTGAGGTCTGTAGGCATGAACCACAGGGTTGTACATGGATAGAAAATTGGTTACAGGGGCCGTACAGAGGATGGTGATAAATAGTGTATACTCTGACTGGTCTGGAGTGGTATGAGTTCTGGTCACCAGTTCTCAGGAAAGATGTGCTGGAACTGGAGAGAGTCCAGAGAAGGGCAACAAAGTTAACCACTTCCAGCCCGGACACTTTTACCCCCTTCCTGTCCAGGCCAATTTTCAGCTTTCAGCGCTATCACACTTTGAACGGCAATTGCGCGGTCATGCAACACTGTACCCATTTTAATTTTTTTGCATTTTTTTGAGATAGATAAAACTTTATTTTGGTGGTATTTATTCACTACTGGGATTTTTTATAAATGAAAAAGTCCAAAAATTTGGAACAAAAAAAGTGTTTTTCTTATAAAATTTTGAAAATAAATAATCTTTCTTCATAAATCTTGGACAAAATTTATTCAGTTATCTTTTTATTAAAAAAAAAATAACCCAAATTAGTTTATAACCAAAAATTATCATTTTTAAAAAGCTTGTCACATGGTAGAAGGCTGTTGTGAATAGCCTTGTACCATGTGACCTCTGTGATCAATCACAGATTTCACACGTAGTAAGCAATGATGTCAGAAGTGATTGGCCAATCAGTGATCACATGATCAAGACCTCACACAGAGGTCCCGTACAGCGATCGGTGTTCTAGAATCATGATGTACAAACATCATATCCACACAATCAGGAGTATGCAGTATTTTCAGTGTTGAAAGGGTGCATTGAGATACAGTATGTATGTAGCTACTAGAATCCTCTTTATGTTTCTGACATTTCAATAATTTAGCAAAATCGATTGATTGATTGATTGATTGAATGATAGATCTAAAATAAAGACTCACCTGTGTGTCCAAGGATCGTGGCTGTAAAATAAGACAAAAACTGTTACATATTTGAAATACAAATGGCAGTCTATGCAAAAACATTGTGTCTACAAAAAGAATTATAAATATATATAAATATACTGTATGATGTGTTAATTGTGAGTAATAATTGAAGCCCCATATGGTAATACTCAAGTCCAAATACAAGTTTTTTTTTTATTGACAATGTGATTTTGCACAGCAATCCATCAGCAGCTGGTTTGTTCAAATCCTGATGAAGGGGATGGAGATACGATTTTATCACCCCCCCACTTCCCCAGTTAGGTTGCTAGGTTGTTTGGCAAATTTAGTTCTTTTGGGCTCCTCTGTAATCAGTGGAGCTCAAACTCTAATGTTGTCTAAAGTGGAGTTGTTGATTGCTTTGGACTGTTCTGTGCTTCACAGTCTGCTGGTTTGAATGTTTTCCCCTGCATTCTAGAAGCACGGGTGTCAAACTGGCGGCCCTCCAGCTGTTGCCAAACTACAAGTCCCATGAGGCATTGCAAGATTGACAGTTACAAGCATGACTCCCAAAGGCAGAGGCATGATGGGATGTGTTGTTTCGCAACAGCTGGAGGGTCACCAGTTTGACTCCCCTGTTCTAGAGGATTCTAGTACCCTAGAGGGCTGGAAAGGCAAGTGAGCAGTCTGAATATTTATGGGTCTTCAGTCAATCCCTGGGGAGGTGTGCCCAGTGGGTGGCTGAAGAACAACTGGAGTCTGGAGGCCTGGAGCAGCCCTGTTCTAAGCCCTGGGTCTAAATCCTGGGCCTGGTCCTCCAGGAGGAGTCCCGAATCTGAGGGTCTGGAATTTTGCTGCATGTTCATCAAGGTACAAGCTGTGGCAGAGCTGGGTTGGCTAGTCTAAAATAATTTTCTGGAGCTAAGCAAGGGATTTTCTCCCAAGGACCTGGTCTGGGGGAAGTTGGAAGGGGGCATCCATCTGTCTCGTGGCATTGTGAGCATTAACCTCTCCCTCACTAAAGAGGTGATATTGGAAGGGGGCATCCGGTATCCTGTGGCATTATGAGTACTGACCTGAGCTCAGGGTCCTAAATCCTGGGTCTGGTCCTCCAGGAGGAGTCCTGAATCTGAGGGTCTGGAATTTGCTGCATGTTCATCAAGGTACAAGCTGTGGCAGAGCTGGGTTGGCTAGTCTAAAATAATTTTCTGGAGCTAAGTAAGGGATTTTCCCCCAAGGACCTGGTCTGGGGGAAGTTGGAAGGGGGCATCCATCTGTCTTGTGGCATTGTGAGCATTAACCTCTCCCTCACTAAAGAGGTGATATTGGAAGGGGGCATCCGGTATCCTGTGGCATTGTGAGTACTGACCTGAGCTCAGGGTCCTAAATCCTGGGTCTGGTCCTCCAGGAGGAGTCCTGAATCTGAGGGTCTGGAATTTTGCTGCATGTTCATCAAGGTACAAGCTGTGGCAGAGCTGGGTTGGCTAGTCTAAAATAATTTTCTGGAGCTAAGCAAGGGCTTTTCACCCAAGTACCTGGTCTGGGGGAAAAGTACTGCCTTCCTTTTTGCTAACACCAATGATGAGGTATTACAAAGGTTACTAAAAATGGCTTCGTAATCAGTATGTGCTGTAGTGACTGCCAGCTGGGAACCAGTATCAACGCCAACCCAAGGCATGTATTGCATGAAGGGTGGTATCATTGGAGCACAGTTGAGAAAATGTTCATGGCAGGATCATCAGTTTTTATGTTAGTGAAACCCCAGGGTTAGCACCATCCAGCTTCAGATGTTTTGTCAGTTTGTAGCACACAGCCTCTCAACTTCTACACCACCAAATCCCACATTTCTTAGCTCTATAGTTGTAATTGTTTAGTCGGGTCTGCTCATGATGCTCTGGTGCTGTTGAGTTCAGGAAGATATGAGAGCCTTCCAGAACAAGGGTATGGGCTAAGCAAATGAACAGCATGAATATGGATACAGCCCTGGCCAATTGCAGGAGAGGGTGATCCTGTTGTATGCTGGGAGTGGTATTTATGTTCTGGGAGCACATGGGCTCTGGGTCTTATCCAGGAGTGGATTGCACCAGGTCAGACTGGAGGCAGGCTTGGCTCTTCTGGCACTTGCTGTCATGTGGCCTCAGGTGGGTCGACCTGAGGACCTGAAGTTAGAGAGAGTGACCCTGGTTCTACAGTATGCTGACTAAGGGGGCTGTCTGCCAAAGATCTGTCTGGTATCACTGGAGAGAGTCACTTGGAAGATTGGAAGGAGGCAACCATTCTGTCATTGGGTTTGTGAGTACAGACTCTGAGAGATCTTGGGGACACTGGGTGCTTGATAGTCAGCGTGGGTCTGAGAAAATAGGACACTGGGCTAGTGTTCTGAAGAGCTTTTCCAACGGGTGCTACTGCAAAGGACTTTGCTCAGTTCTATTACCTCTGGATTGCTACAGTCCACCATAACAGGTCTGTACCTGAGGAGCTCAGCCCTGTACCTGAGGAGCTCAGCCCTGTACCCGAGGAGCTCAGCCCTGTACCTGAGGAGCTCAGCCCTGTACCCGAGGAGCTCAGCCCTGTACCTGAGGAGCTCAGTCTTGCAACCACTACTACTGCTGAAGGGACTTAGCTCACTCCTAAACTACTTGTTACTACACTTTAAAGAGAAATCTGCTATTTGCTTTCAGTCAGGGCTTCAGAAGTGCTCAACTAAGAGAGAAGTTCAGATGTCCTAATTAGAATAGTTCTAATTTTGGAGTATCCTACTATAATTCTCCATCTCCTTCCCCAGTTCTACAATAAAACTCCAAAAACAAACATCCCCTAGACTGGTCATTGAAGACAACGAGCGGAAGTGTGTGTGTATTTGGCTGAAGAAATACACTGTGCCTGGCTGCAGGGCGAAGTAAGGGGAAACTGGGGCAAACATACAAGCAGCCCTCACGGGGGTAGCGTTACTCATGCGAAGAGAGAGTGGTGGGCAGATCTGGGAACTCAAGTGTTTTAATTTACTGAAAAACTAGTAACGTCCCGCCTCTTCAAGTAAAATCATTCTATTTTTCACAACTGTGTTAAAAAAACTTCTAGATCCTCGTTCACTGAATAAGTAGAATAAGTAACAACATGTAGAATATACACTCAACGGCCACTTTATTAGGTCCACCTTGCTAGTACCGGGTTGGACCTCCTCTTGCCTTCAGAACTGCCTTCATTCTTCGTGGCATAAATTCAACAAGGTGTTGGAAACATTCCTGAGTTGTTGGTCCATATTGTCATGAGTTACTGTTGACTTTCTATCATCTTAAACCGGTCTGCCCATTCTTCTCTGACCTCTGACATCAACAAGGCATTTTCCTCCACACAACAGCCTCTCACTGGATACTTTATCTTTTTCAGGACCATTCTCTGTAAACCCTAGAGATGGTTGTGGAAAAAATCCCAGCAGATCGGCAGTTTTTGACATACTCAAACCAGCCCGTCTGGCACCAACAACCATGACACCTTCAAAGTCACCTAAATCCCATTTCTTCTCCATTCTGATGTACGGTTTGAACTTCAGCAAGTCGTCTTTATCACGGCTAAATGCCTAAATGCATTGAGTTTCTACCGTGTGATTGGCTGATTAACAATTTGTGTTACCAAGCAATTGCATCTAATAAAGTCGTCGGTGAGTGTATATGACAACATAAAGGTAAATAGGTAGATAGTTAAATACTGACAATAGTAAAAGTAGATACTTACAGATGAAGACTATCAGAGCTGCGTACTGGACCATCACTGCAGTTTTGTGGCTAAATATTAGCATGTATAGAACGTATGAGGACTTGGTTTTCCGGAACATGTCAATGGTGTTATGAGCGCCCGCAAAAAAAGTTCAAAGAAACAAATAACATAACTGAAAATAAAGCAAAGGAAATGAGCACGTGAAAAGTTGCAATGATGATTTTTCTTTAAAGCTGAACTCCAGTTAAAATAATAAATTTGACACTTGCAGTGGGTTACCCCAAACTAGAAGGGTCAAATGCTCAATTTTTTTTTTTTTCAATTAAATGTTAACCTACTCTGTCCCAGTTAATTCCTTCTCTCATCAGTCTTTAACTATTATTTTTCTGCTAATTTATTTATTTCAACTTTTGCAACCATTAATATGTAAACTTAAAAAAATATACAGTATATACATTTTGATAACTGTAGCAATCATACGTACAGAGATGGACGCGGTCATCCATCTTGCTCAAGACCCTCCATCTTCTATCTCTCTCTCCCTCCGATCCCCCTCCTCAGGAATGTGGTCTGTGTGTGTATGCTCAGTTCAAAAGACATCAGGCCCCAGCTGGAGAGCTTCATGGTTATAAACCCCAATTAGCCTGGGCCCAGTATGTCTGTGAGACTCTTGCTTGGAAAGGATCGTAAAGCCATAAACCAGTCCTTCACTGGACTTCAAACTCATTCCGGGATAGCCGTAAAACAGACATCACATTTAAAACCCACTTTTCCATATAATTTCATATTTGGAGATATGAAAGACTTACAAGGAAACCAGGCATATATTCAGATTGGTCACTTTAATACAAGTCGCCTGATATCTCGCACCCCTAGATGAAGTCTACAGGAGAGCAGAAAGCCATATAGTTCTAGCTGATATAGTGAGATATGGAATGTTTGATGTCTGAACGTTCAGGATATCATTCTGCATATTATTCTACTAGTGGCTAGGCTGCTGCATGTACCTAGGGAAGGTTATTGACCATGGTATAACTTGCGAGGGATTTGGTCATAGCCTGAGTTCCCCGCCTAAAAACACCCCTCCTCAAATGAGGTGATTGGTTCTCTGCTTTAAGGAGACACCCTGCTGAGTTCCTAGAAAAAGGCTGTTATGCTTGGAGCAGTAAGTTGAAGAATTCTCCCCTTTTAACATCAGGAACCAACTTGGGAGACGGTACCCTTTTGCTCTGAAACTTGGTCTGCTTAAACCAAGGCTGACGTCAAGTATTCTACCTCTCTAATCTTCTTTCTGTTATCTCCCTGTTGTGTTATTGCTCTCTGTATTTATATATATATATTGGCTACATCTTTTTCTGTAAATACTTTTATTGCACCATTTTGACCTTTTTAGTAATAAATCTTATTTTCTGAAAAGTGTTGAACTGTGTTGAAAAGTGAAGAACTAAAGCTCTTTAATGCAAACTAAGAATCCCTGTCTCTGAAGAGTGCTACTGTGTGTTTTTAAACCTCTATATAACTCTGCCTGTGGTGACAGTGGTATACAGACGATTATTCAAACATCATAGTGTTATTGCTAATATTGGCGAGTTTCCTCCTTTTCTCTACAAAAAGGCAGTGGTGGCAGTGTGAAGGGTTAATTGCATAATTAACCTGACCCAGTAACAATTGCTCTCAGGCTGCAGGTACATAGATTGTGGTCCATTAGCTGGAAAATCTTTGTGCAGGGTGCAGCTAAGCGTGGCATTGTTACGCACGTGACAGCGCAGTTTTAGATTGGCTAGTCCTTCGGTCACGAGTTGGTGAGAAGGGCTGGGGGTCTGACGCCGTGATCGTCACAATAGCTACTGTATTTTTTTACTTTTGCATTAAAAATGTGCATTATTTGATATTATGAATATACTTGAGGTTAACTGGTCTCAATGGACAGATCTTTATTTCCACCTACCCCTAACAGAGACAATCGGATTCTATCTAACAATCTTAATACTAAGAACTCATTGATTTCAAACTGGGATGGATGAATTACCTTCCCCTCTTCCCTCTTCCCACTTATTTCTTTTTTCTATGCAATATATTTACTTAGTGTTAGACACCTTTTCATGTTCCTCCAAAATTATAAATTAAAATGGGTTCTACTCATTAAGATGTGCTCTTTATATAATACTCAACCTAAACCCATGTCTATTTTTTCTATCTTTTTTATTATTTTATATTCTTTAATCTTTTCTGCAATACTTTGTTATGTGTATTGAACGCAAGTTGACAGTTCCAAAGACGCAATTATTTTCCTTTCCAATTGCACTCCTAAATTTACTATTTCTTTTTTATTTAAATGTAACCTGTTAACATTAAAATACAAAATTTACTGACAAAAAAAAATGCACACAATTAAAAAAAATGCCATAATTACATTTATTAATTATTGAAATGCTTTGTTCCAGAAATGAATGTTGGTGTCAATATAATAAATCAAATTATAGAATCTAATAGTTACACCTTGATCTACAGTGAACTAACACTAGTCAAAGTAAGAAAAATTGTATTTGTTAAAATTTTTTTTACATATTTTTGACTGTGGATTTTATAGAAAATAAAAACAACACAAGACAATATCGCCAAAAGCCTTGTTTGTCCTAAAAAAAAGTTATAGGCAGCCATGAAGAAATGCTGTAGTGCAAGAATACTTTCAAAAATATACTCACCTTGCTAGCGCCAAGAAAATCTCCCCCACACCATGACACCACCACCAGCCTGAACCATTGAAACAAGGCAGGATGGATCCATGCTTTCATGTTGTTTATGCCAAATTCTGACCCTACCATCTAAATGTCTCAGCAACCAGTCTGCCCATTCTCCTCTGATCTCCGACATTAACAAGGCATTTTCCTCCACACAACTGCTGATCACTGGATATTTTCTCTTTTTCGGACCATTCTCTGTAAACCCTAGAGACGGTTGTGCATGAAAATCTAAGGAGATCAGTAGTTTATGAAATACTCTTAGTTCATATGCGTGTAAAGAAAGACGTCTCAATACTTTTGGCAATATGTATATATACGCATGTTGAGTTGGCCCGCCCTTTGCAGCTATAACAGCTTCAACTCTTCTGGGAAGGCCGTCCACAAGGTTTAGGAGGGAGTCTATGGGAAGGTTGGACCATTCTTCCAGAAGCACATTTGTGAGGTCAGGCACTGATGTCGGGGGAGGAGGCCTGGCTCGCTGTCTGCGCTCTAATTCATCCCAAAGGTGTTCTATGGGGTTGAGGTCAGGACTCTGTGCAGGCCAGTCAAGTTCCTCCACCCCAAACTGGCTCCTCCATGTCTTTATGGACCTTGCTTTGTGCACTGGTGTGCAGTCATGTTGGAACAGGAAGGGGTCATCCCCAAACTCTTCCCACAAAGTTGGGAGCATGAAATTGTCCAAAATGTCGCCTTAGGAGTTCCCTTCACTGGAACTAGGGGACCAAGCCCAATTCCTGAAAAACAACCCCTCACCACAACCCCCCCTCCACCAAACTTTACACTTGGCACAATACAATCAGGCAAGTACCGTTCTGGCAACCGCCAAACCCAGACACGTCCATTGGATTGCCAGACAGAGAAACATGATTGGTCACTCAAGAGAACACGTCTCCACTGCTCTAGAGTCCAGTGGCGGCGTGCTTTACACCACGGCATCCGACGCTTTGCATTGCACTTGGTGATGGAAGGCTTGGATGCAGGTGCTTGGCCATGGAAACCCATTCCATGAAGCTCTCTACACACTGTTGTTGGGTTCAACTGAAGGCCACACCAAGTTTGGAGGTCTTTAGCTATTGACTCTGCAGACAGTTGGTGACTTCTGCGCACTGTGCGCTTCAGCATGCACTGATTCTGTCATGTGACGTGGCCTACCACTCGGTGGCTGAGTTGCTGTTGTTCCCAGTTGCTTCCACTTTGTTATAATCCCACTAACAGTTGAGCGTGGAATATTTAGTAGCCAGAAAATGTCACGGATGGACTTATTGCCCAGGTGACCACCTATCACGGGACCCGGCTTGGAGTCACTGAGCTCCTGAGAGCGACCCATTCTTTCACCAATGTTTGTAGAAGCCGTCTGCATGCCTAGGGGCTTGATTTTACACACCTGAGGCCATGGAGGGGATTGAAACACCTGAATCACATGATTTAGAGGGGTGTCCTAATACATTTGGCAATAAAGTGTATATACAGTGGGGATTGAAAGTTTGGGCACCCCAGCTAAAAATTTGCATTAATGTGCATAAAGAAGCCAAGGAAAGATGGAAAAATCTCCAAAAGGCATCAAATTACAGATTAGACATTCTTATAATATGTCAACAAAAGTTAGATTTTATTTCCATCATTTACACTTACAGAAAACAAAAAAATGGCGTCTGCAAACGTTTGGGCAACCTGCAGAGTTAATATCTTGTACTGCCCCCTTTGGCAAGTAGCACAGCTTGTAAACGCTTTTTGTAGCCAGCCAAGAGTCTTTTAATTCTTGTTTGAGGTATCTTTGCCCATTCTTCCTTACAAAAGTCTTCCAGTTCTTTGAGATTTCTGGGCTGTCTGTCACGCACTGCTCTTTTAAGGTCTATCCATAGATTTTCAATTATGTTGAGGTCAGGAGATTGTGAAGGCCATGGCAAAACCTTCAGTTTACGCCTCTTGATGTAATCCCCCGTGGATTTCGAGGTGTGTTTAGGATCATTATCCATTTGTAGAAGCCATCCTCTCTTTAACTTCAGCTTTTTTACAGATGGCATCAAGTTACCATCCAAAATTTGCTGAAATTTTATTGAATCCATTTTTCCTCCTACTCGTGAGATGTTCCCTGTGCCACTGGCTGCAACACAACCCCAAAGCATGATTGATCCAACCCCATGCCTAACAGTTGGACAGAGGTTCTTTTCATTAAATTCTGTGCCCCTTCTTCTCCAAACGTACCTTTGCTCATTCCAGCCAAAAAGTTCAATTTTAACCTCATCGGTCCACAGAACTTGTTTCCAAAATGCATCAGGCTTGTCTATATGTTCATTTGCAAAGTTCAAACAATGATTTTTGTGGTGAGGACGTAGAAGAGGTTTTCTTCTGATGACTCTTCCATGAAGACCATATTTGTACAAGTATCTCTTTATAGTGGAATAGTGTACCACAACTCCAGTGTCTGCCAGATCTTTCTGGAGGGATCGTGCAGTCAAACGTGGGTTTTGAATTGTTTTTCTCACAATCCTGCGAGCTGTTCTGTCTGATATTTTTCTTGGTCTTCCAGATCTTGCTTTAACTTTTACTGTTCCTGATGACTGCCATTTCTTAATTACATTCCGAACAGAGGATATTGACATCTGAAAACGCTTTGCTATCTTCTTATAGCCTTCTCCAGCTTTGTGAGCGTCAACTATTTTCAGTTTCAGTTTTCTAGACAACTGCTTAGAAGAACCCATGGTGCTGATTGTTGGGGCAAGGTCAGATGAGTCTGGGCATTTAAAACCTTTGAGATTGACATCATCTGGTCTTCCCAGACGATGATTGAGAACAATCCATGACACTGGCAGGTCTCAGCTTTGCAAAGGGGGCAGTGCATGCTATAAATTCTGTAGGGTGCCCAAACTTTTGCAGACGCCCTTTTTTTGTTTTCTGTTATTTTGAAAGTGTAAATGATGGAAATAAAATCTAACTTTTGTTGACATATTATAAGAATATCTAATCTGTAATTTGATGCCTTTTGGAGATTTTTCCATCTTTCCTTGGCTTCTTTATGCACATTAATACACATTTTTAGCTGGGGTGCCCAAACTTTCGATCCCCACTGTATATATATATATATATATATATATATATATATACACACGTACAGTATAACCATACATTATTGTTGTTGCTGCAAAAATGGGCCCATGTAATTAAAAGATTATCTCGTCCATAGTTGTACAGGTATTGGCGCTGAAGTTGTTGAAGACTATAGATTTTTTTTTTCCTGTGTTGAGATGTATAGCCCACAATAACCATCAAACATGCAACTGCTGTATATTTATACATAAAAGTGACTAATGTCCACAGGAAATGGCTGTTGGTTTCTGTTTCTCTCATTGCGGCCTCTGCTCACTTTAGCTCAGCCTTTCTCAACGTTTTTTACCTTCATGGAACCCTGGAAATAATGTTTAAGTCTTCGGGAACCACTGATAAAACCAATCAATTGGACAACACTCTTGCTTCGGTAGCCAGTTGCTCCTCTTACAGCGGTGTTCAGAAGGCAGCTGGATTTGCCAAATGTTGTTGCCCCAGAACTATGGAGGCACCATCAAAAAGGAGGTCAATCAGCCACAGCTCAAGGAACCTCCAGCAACCTCTGGAGGAACACAATTATATCTGTATGGTCCTCCCGCTCTCTAGGTCCCCTATTAGTTTATACTAAAAAGCTGCTAGCACCTTACCATATACCTGATGGAAAATGACAAATTGAAGACCCCCCTAGAAATAAAATAGGTGATTATGAATGAACAAAACACATAATTACAAAGTAAATATTAATGTGCATAAAGAAGACAAGGAAAGATGGAAAAATCTCCAAAAGGCATCAAATTACAGATTAGACATTCTTATAATATGTCAACAAAAGTTAGATTTTATTTCCATCATTTACACTTTCAAAATAACAGAAAACAAAAAATGGCGTCTGCAAAAGTTTGGGCACCCTGCAGAATTTATAGCATGCACTGCCCTTCCATCAGTGACCCCCATCGTCTGCCCTTCCATCAGTGACCCCAATCCTCTGCCCTGCCAGCAGTGACCCCCGTCCTTTGCCCTTCCATCAGTGACCCCTGTCCTCTGCCCTGCCAGCAGTGATCCCGTCCTCTGCCCTGTCAGTACGCCCCTGCTGCAAAGTAATTTCTGCAACACACATCTATTACTGAAATCTGCTGAATCTTACGGATCCAAGTGAGATTTGCGAAAAAATAAATGAACGTGAAATCACAAAACAGTGACCCCTAAATCAGGGGTATGTGAAATAGGTTGTGTATAAGTGACATAAATAATATGAACACAATGGGTCATAAATATCATACAAAAGACCCGATGGCGACAAGTCCCATGAACTACATATACTCCAGCCAAAAAGCGTGAAAACCAATACACCTAAAAACGGTGAAGGTGTCTTGTAGTTCTTAAATAGTGCTGGTATTGTGAAGGTGAATACGCAATGTAATAAGATCCAACACTAGGAGAAATGCCCCCTCACCTCCATGAAGTGACCCTGCAGGGCCAGAAAGCCTTTCTCATATATTATCGCTAGAGATGAGCGAAGTATTCAAAAATTTGATTCGGCTGATTCGCCGAATTCGCGGAAAAAATTCGATTCGAGGCGAATATATTCGCTGCGAATTTAACTTATAAAAAGGGTGTTTCTAGGCTTCAGAGAGCCTTTATATTAGTGCAGAACACTGTACCTTTAATTTAAATGCCCTTGGAGTCTGCTGGGGAAGAGAAATAATACTGTCAGTCAGTATGACATGCATATGAGTGCCGTCGATCTTAGAATCACCGCACACTTCACTCATTTGGGCAGTCACAGGGCCAAAACCAGAGTGTGGAGCCACAGTGTGGCGGTGGAGGCAGCAGCAATGGGAGGCCATACAGCACCCTATGACAAAATGGAACCCACCAGCAGTGTGAGGAGACCTGAAAGTGGCACATGGCAGAGTGTGGCGATGGAGACAGCAGCAATGGGAGGCCGTACAGGGACCCATGACACACTCTGGACCTGGCAGCAGCATGAGGAGGCGGTACAGGGGCCCATGACAGATTACGGGCCTGGCAGCAGCATGAGGAGTCGGTACGGGGGCCCATGGCAGATTACGGGCCTGGCAGCAGCAATGGGAGGCCATACAGCACCCTATGACAAAATGGAACCCACCAGCAGTGTGAGGAGACCTGAAAGTGGCACATGGCAGAGTGTGACGATGGAGACAGCAGCAATGGGAGGCCGTACAGGGACCCATGACACACTCTGGACCTGGCAGCAGCATGAGGAGGCGGTACAGGGGCCCATGACAGATTACGGGCCTGGCAGCAGCATGAGGAGTCGGTACGGGGGCCCATGGCAGATTACGGGCCTGGCAGCAGCAATGGGAGGCCCGTAATCTGCCAGCACCCTATGACAAAATGGAACCCACCAGCAGTGTGAGGAGACCTGAAAGTGGCACATGGCAGAGTGTGGCGATGGAGACAGCAGCAATGGGAGGCCGTACAGGGACCCATGACACACTCTGGACCTGGCAGCAGCATGAGGAGGCGGTACAGGGGCCCATGACAGATTACGGGCCTGGCAGCAGCATGAGGAGTCGGTACGGGGGCCCATGGCAGATTACGGGCCTGGCAGCAGCAATGGGAGGCCATACAGCACCCTATGACAAAATGGAACCCACCAGCAGTGTGAGGAGACCTGAAAGTGGCACATGGCAGAGTGTGGCGATGGAGACAGCAGCAATGGGAGGCCGTACAGGGACCCATGACACACTCTGGACCTGGCAGCAGCATGAGGAGGCGGTACAGGGGCCCATGACAGATTACGGGCCTGGCAGCAGCATGAGGAGTCGGTACGGGGGCCCATGGCAGATTACGGGCCTGGCAGCAGCAATGGGAGGCCCGTAATCTGCCAGCACCCTATGACAAAATGGAACCCACCAGCAGTGTGAGGAGACCTGAAAGTGGCACATGGCAGAGTGTGGCGATGGAGACAGCAGCAATGGGAGGCCGTACAGGGACCCATGACACACTCTGGACCTGGCAGCAGCATGAGGAGGCGGTACAGGGGCCCATGACAGATTACGGGCCTGGCAGCAGCATGAGGAGTCGGTACGGGGGACCATGGCAGATTACGGGCCTGGCAGCAGCAATGGGAGGCCGTACAGGGACCCATGACACACTCTGGACCTGGCAGCAGCAAGAGGAGGCGGTACAGGGGCCCATGGCAGAGTGGCGAAGCGTAAGCAGCTTAAATTGAAGGCCATACAGAGGCCTATGTTAAAAATAATAACATGTTTGGGGCATGATTCATGGCGGATTTAGTCAGTTGTGTCAGGAACTGGTGGTTTGAAATCCAGACTAATCCACGCCTGATTCATTTTCACAAACGTGAGTCTCTCCACACTTTGGGTGGACAGTCGTGTCCTCCGCGGAGTTACAATACCTCCTGCCGCACTAAACACGCGCTCCGATGCCACGCTACTGGCCGGGCATGACAGCCTTTCAAGGGCAAATTCAGCTAGTTGGGGCCAAAGGTCAAGTTTCGTTGCCCAGTAGTCAAGGGGATTGTCTACCTCGGTTGGCAGGGTGCTGTCCAAGTAGGCCCGAGCCTGTTGTTTGAGGTCCTGCTCCAGGTCCACCTGATGCTGCTGCTGTTGCGGCTGGTTAGTAGTTTCCTCACTGCGCTGGTGAAGAAAGCTACTCATCATCGACTGCAGACTGAGGCAGCCGCTGCTGGTGGAGCTGCCACTGCTCCTACCACCCCACCCCTCCCCTGCTGCCATGGCAGCGGAACGCGAGCGCACA
This sequence comes from Staurois parvus, assembly GCF_062004578.1. Classification (NCBI taxonomy): domain Eukaryota; kingdom Metazoa; phylum Chordata; class Amphibia; order Anura; family Ranidae; genus Staurois; species Staurois parvus. The sequence continues at coordinate 1,097,474 of NW_028318744.1, read as the reverse complement.
GGGCCCACAGTGTCTGAGGATGGACGTTGGCGCACAAAGGCAGAGACCAACTGACTACATAGGTGGTTTTTATAGTACGTAATTTTGGCCTCCCTCTCAGCAGGTGTGAAAAAGGCCACCATTTTTGAACGGTAGCGAGGGTCCAACAAGGTGGACAGCCAAAAGTCATCCCTCTGTCTGATGGTTATTATTCGGCTGTCGCTACGCAAGCAACCGAGCATGCTATGGGCCATTTGTGCCAAGGAATGCGAGGGACTCCCTGCCTCCATCTCCACAGCATACTGCCACGGTGCGTCTGGGTCCTCTGTCTCCTCCTCCTCCTCTACCAGATGCTCCTGCTCCTCCACTCCTGTCCGCTGAGTGGAAAAACCACCCATTTCACTCAATAATTCCTGAGCACCAATGTCCTCCTCTACCTCCTCCTCTTCTTCCTGTCCTGCCCCCACAGGGGTCATGTGGCGTTGAGATCTGTGCGCCACGTCTACCGCACCCTGACCAGCCATTGTTAACAGCATTTAACTGAGGCTGAGGACACGGCGGAAGAAGAGGTGGTAGAGGCGGACATCTTTGCTGGACCAAGGACGTGCAAACGTGGAGGCAAAAGCGGCGTGACCTGTCCAAGTTGCTGGTGCGGCTGTGCCGGCACCACGTTCACCCAGTGGGCCGTAAATGACATATACTGTCCCTGACCGTAGTTACAGCTCCACACGTCGGCGCTGCCGTGCACTTTGGCAGAGACCGACATGCTCAAAGACTGGCCCACCATCTCTTCTACATGTGAATGCAGGGCTGGCACTGCCTTTTTGGCGAAGAAATGACGGCTTGGCACTCTCCACCGCGGCTCGGCACAAGCCATCATTTCTCGGAAAGGTGCTGAGTCCACCACTTGGAAAGGGAGGGACTGCAGCACCAGCAACTTGGACAGGAGGACGTTCAGCTTCTGCACCGTCGGGTGCGTGCTCGCAAACTGTTGTCTCTTGGAAACGGATTCCAAGAAAGACTGCTGACGGAATCCGTGAAGAGGAGTAGCAGGAGAAGGAGCATCTGAAGGAGCGGAAGATGCCAACGAGCGACAACTCCCCTCAGCAGAGGTGTTGGAGCCTTGACTGGCTGATAGAGGGCGATTGACGTCGGGTGACGGAGCAAGTAACGGAGCGGGTGATGGAGCGGGGGCTGGGGCAGGCAGAACCGCCGTATCTTTATCACGGTTTTCCCAGGCCACCGAATGGCGACGCTGCATATGCTAACGCAACGCTGTAGTCCCAACATGGGCCCCCTGGCCACGCTTGACTTTCTTGCCACATAGTCGACATACGGCTACGTTTACTTCCTCGGGCGGCTTGACGAAAAATTGCCACACCGCCGAGTAGGAAACTTTGCCCCCGCTACTCCTCACTGGCTGACTGCTACTTCCTCAGTGCGCACCGGCACCACTACTGGCCGTGGTGGTAGGCTGCAGTGGAGCTGGTGCTCTACTCCGTGGCCGTTTGGCTCCACTGACACTGCTGCGACCCTGCTGCCTCCTGGGCAACCCACCGACTGTTTTGCTCGCTGGCAAGCTGCCACCCTCTTCTCCTGATGATGCGGAAGCAATAGCCTGATGACGACGAGGCTGCCAAGTGCGATCAGCCTCATCATCATCAATTAGGGTCTCCGCCTCACTACTAGCCCCCTCGGCTGCGTCTGGGTCAGGAGACAGACCTGTCTCTAGACCGGCTACCGAGCCACTCTCCTCGCCAGTACTTCTTCGCCTGGCTGCTGAAGAAGCGGATGTCTCCCCCCGTTCCTGACCGCCCTCTGTTAGCTCTTCCTCACTGTACAGTGGGGCTGAGCCCACAGCATGTGATACTTCGCTTGGTGAGGGAACACCAAAGGACAGGGGCAGGTAGAGGACACGTGATTTCAGTGGGCTTGCTCCCGGGCCATGCCAACTAACGGTTGTGTCTGACGTACACACCGACCGTTGGCTGTAGGTGTCAGAGGTGACCTGGGAAGAGGAAGACTACCGAGCCAACCAATCGATGACGGCAGGGTTGACGGTGGAGACACGACCGCTGGATGACACCGGGAGCACTGGCCTCTGGCTGCGACTAGTGCTGCCTCGACCCCTTCCTCTGCTGCCACGTCTGCTCGCTCCTGAAACATTGCCTCCTCTGCCACTCCTCTGCGTGTTGTCTGACATACTCTTTAATTCTATAAGCACCCCAAAAAAAACGTAACGATTCTGTGTCCCTGAGTAACAATTCTGTGTCCCTGAGTAACAATTCTGTGTCCCTGAGTAACGATTCTGTGTCCCTGAGTAACGATTCTGTGTCCCTGAGTAACGATTCTGTGTCCCTCAGTAACGATTCTGTGTTCCTGAGTAACAATTATGTGTCCCTGAGTAACAATTCTGTGTCCCTGAGTAACAATTCTGTGTCCCTGAGTAACAATTCTGTGTCCCTGAGTAACGATTCTGTGTCCCTGAGTAACAATTCTGTGTCCCTCAGTAACGATTCTGTGTCCCTCAGTAACAATTCTGTGTCCCTGAGTAACAATTCTGTGTCCCTGAGTAACGATTCTGTGTCCCTCAGTAACAATTCTGTGTCCCTGAGTAAAAATTCTGTGTCCCTGAGTAACAATTCTGTGTCCCTGAGTAACAATTATGTGTCCCTGAGTAACAATTCTGTGTCCCTCAGTAACGATTCTGTGTCCCTGAGTAACGATTCTGTGTCCCTGAGTAATGATTCTGTGTCCCTGAGTAACAATTCTGTGTCCCTCAGTAACGATTCTGTGTCCCTCAGTAACGATTCTGTGTCCCTGAGTAACGATTCTGTGTCCCTGAGTAACGATTCTGTGTCCCTGAGTAACAATTCTGTGTCCCTGAGTAACAATTCTCTGTCCCTGAGTAACAATTCTGTGTCTGTACCTGAGTAACAATTCTGTGCCCCTGAGTAACGATTCTGTGTCCCTGAGTAACGATTCTGTGTCCCTGAGTAACAATTCTGTGTCCCTGAGTAACAATTCTGTGTCCCTCAGTAACGATTCTGTGTCCCTCAGTAACAATTCTGTGTCCCTGAGTAATAATTCTGTGTCCCTGAGTAACGATTCTGTGTCCCTCAGTAACAATTCTGTGTCCCTGAGTAACGATTCTGTGTCCCTGAGTAACAATTCTGTGTCCCTGAGTAAAAATTCTGTGTGCCTGAGTAACGATTCTGTGTCCCTCAGTAACAATTCTGTGTCCCTGAGTAACAATTCTGTGTCCCTGAGTAACGATTCTGTGTCCCTGAGTAACAATTCTGTGTCCCTGAGTAACAATTCTGTGTCCCTGAGTAACGATTCTGTGTCCCTGAGTAACAATTCTGTGTCCCTCAGTAACGATTCTGTGTCCCTCAGTAACAATTCTGTGTCCCTGAGTAACAATTCTGTGTCCCTGAGTAACGATTCTGTGTCCCTGAGTAACAATTCTGTGTCCCTGAGTAACGATTCTGTGTTGCTGAGTAACAATTCTCTGTCCCTGAGTAACAATTCTGTGTCTGTCCCTGAGTAACGATTCTGTGTCCCTGAGTAACAATTCTGTGTCCCTGAGTAACGATTCTGTGTCCCTCAGTAACAATTCTGTGTCCCTGAGTAACAATTCTGTGTCCCTGAGTAACAATTCTGTTTCTGTCCCTGAGTAACAATTCTGTGTCCCTGAGTAACAATTCTGTGTCCCTGAGTAACCATTCTGTGTCCCTCAGTAACAATTCTGTGTCCCTGAGTAACAATTCTGTGTCTGTCCCTGAGTAACGATTCTGTGTCCCTGAGTAACAATTCTGTGTCCCTGAGTAACAATTCTGTGTCCCTGAGTAACGATTCTGTGTCCCTGAGTAACAATTCTGTGTCCCTGAGTAACGATTCTGTGTCCCTGAGTAACAATTCTGTGTCCCTGAGTAACGATTCTGTGTCCCTCAGTAACAATTCTGTGTCCCTGAGTAACAATTCTGTGTCCCTGAGTAACAATTCTGTGTCTGTCCCTGAGTAACAATTCTGTGTCCCTGAGTAACAATTCTGTGTCCCTGAGTAACGATTCTGTGTCCCTGAGTAACAATTCTGTGTCCCTGAGTAACGATTCTGTGTCCCTCAGTAACAATTCTGTGTCCCTGAGTAACAATTCTGTGTCTGTCCCTGAGTAACGATTCTGTGTCCCTGAGTAACAATTCTGTGTCCCTGAGTAACAATTCTGTGTCCCTGAGTAACGATTCTGTGTCCCTAAGTAACCATTCTGTGTCCCTGAGTAACTATTCTGTGGCCCTAAAGTCTCTGTGGCCCTAACTCTGTCCCTTCATACAGACAGGTCTGTCTCTCTTGAATGACCGGAGGCTAATGGAGAATTCTAAGATGGCCGCGATTTATAGCTCCACCATTACACAGTGCTGGCTGTCTGGCTGCTGATTGGCTAATGCGATCACATGTCATGAATGAATGCATTATGGGTCAGCGCGCCTTGTCTGCGCGCCTTGCCAGAGATCCCCGCTCCGTCGCCACACATGTCGCCGCCATTTTTGGGAAAATTCGATTCGCGCATCCGAAGTTGGCTAATCTTCGGATTCGTCGCGAATCGAATATTTCCCAATCTTCGAAACGAATTCCACTTCGCCATGTTCGATCTGCTCATCTCTAATTATCGCATCAACCAGGAACCAGGATCCACTTCCACAGATATCAGGTCAGCAGATGGGTCAATCCCCCTCACTGGTGGATATCAGCACAGCAGGAACCCTCCCAGAGCAGTAAGTATAGGAACAGCCAAAACTCATACAGTCGGAAGGAATGGAACAATCAAATGCCCGCTCACATGTAATGAATATCATACAAGCTTTAACCGGTTCCCACCCGGCCAATAGCACAAAGGCGGCAGGGCGAGCAACACATGGCGTCCTTTCAGGCATGCGCAGTGCGCCTTCCCGCAGGGCCGCTCTGTGGCGCAATCTGTCACCGGCCATGTACCACGGACACGGCCGATTGATAGATCTGAGTACCGGCCCCGTTTCCAGTACCATGTGACCTGCTGTGACCAATCATAGCAGGTCACATGACAGTTGTATGCAATGAATGGCTTCCTTTCATGCCATCCATTGTATACTAGTGTGTCTAGCTGTGAATGGTCACAGCGATCACATGCACAAGTTGGGCCAATCACAGCCCATCTGTGTCATGTGATTAGCTGTGGCCAAATCACAGCTAGGCACAAAAAAAGAAACCCTGAATGAATTGATGCCAGAAATTCTTTGCTATAAGCAAATAGCATAAAAAAAAAAAAATACTGATCACTTCCCCAAAGTAGTACAATGTTACTATGGCAACATTATACTACTTTGGTCATAGTGAAATATGAAAAGGAAATCTTAAAAAAAAGAAAAAAATGTAATAAAAAATTAAAACTAATAAAAAAAAAAAATAAATTATAATTTTTTTTTTGTACTGTCACCAGTCAGTGTCCCTGATCACCGTCATACCAGTTATATGATGACGCTGTACTGCACTGGTGACAGTATGTAAAAAAAAAAAATCATGAAAATAATTTTTTACATTTTTTCATTTTCCGAAAAATTATGACTAAAAAATTAAAACTTCAAAAAACTCGCCATGCCTCTTATGAAATATGTTGGATTGTCTACTTTGCAAAAAGTGGTCATTTGGGGGATATCTGTACTATTCTGACATTTGGGAGATATCTGTACTATTCTGACTTTTGGGGGATATCTGTACTGTTCTGACATTTGGGGGATATCTGTACTGTTCTGACATTTGGAGGATATCTGTACTGTTCTGACATTTGGGGGGATATCTGTACTGTTCTAACATTTGGGGGGATATCTGTACTGTTCTGACATTTGGGGGATATCTGTACTGTTCTGACATTTGGGGGGATATCTGTACTGTCCTGACATTTGGGGGGATATCTGTACTGTCCTGACATTTGGGGGATATCTGTACTGTTCTGACATTTGGGGGGATATCTGTACTGTTCTGATATTTGGGGGGATATCTGTACTGTTCTGACATTTGGGGGGATATCTGTACTATCCTGACATTTGGGGGATATCTGTACTGTCCTGACATTTGGGGGATATCTGTACTGTCCTGACATTTGGGGGGATATCTGTACTGTTCTGACATTTGGGGGATATCTGTACTGTCCTGACATTTGGGGGATATCTGTACTGTTCTGACATTTGGGGGGATATCTGTACTGTCCTGACATTTGGACGATATCTGTACTGCCCTGACATTTGGGGGGATATCTGTACTGTCCTGACATTTGGGGGATATCTGTACTGTTCTGACATTTGGGGGATATCTGTACTGTCCTGACATTTGGGGGATATCTGTACTGTTCTGACATTTGCGGGATATCTGTACTGTTCTGACATTTGGGGGGATATCTGTACTGTTCTGACATTTGGGGGGATATCTGTACTGTTCTGACATTTGGGGGGATATCTGTACTGTGCTGACATTTGGGGGATATCTGGACTGTTCTGACATTTGGGGGATATCTGTACTGTTCTGACATTTGGGGGATATCTGTACTGTTCTGACAATTGGGGGATATCTGTACTGTTCTGACATTTGGGAGATATCTGGACTATTCTGACATTTGGGGGATATCTGTACTGTCCTGACATTTGGGAGATATCTGGACTATTCTGACATTTGGGGGATATCTGTACTGTCCTGACATTTGGGGGATATCTGTACTGTTCTGACATTTGGGGGATATCTGTACTGTCCTGACATTTGGGGGATATCTGTACTGTTCTGACATTTGGGGGGATATCTGTACTGTTCTGACATTTGGGGGATATCTGTACTGTCCTGACATTTGGGGGATATCTGTACTGTTCTGACAATTGGGGGATATCTGTACTGTCCTGACATTTGGGGGATATCTGTACTGTCCTGACATTTGGGGGATATCTGTACTGTCCTGACATTTGGGGGATATCTGTACTGTCCTGATATTTGGGGGGATATCTGTACTGTTCGGACATTCTTGGACCTCAAGAAATTAGATTGGCTGTCAGTACTTCAGGATTGATCAATATTCAGATCTATACCATAGTTTGTAAACTCTATAACTTTCCTACAAACTGAATAATACATCCTAATTTGGGTTATTTTCACCAAAGACATGTAGCAGAATACATCTCGGCCTAAATTTATGAAGAACAATTATTTGTTTGCAAACTTTTATAACAGAAACAGAAAACCGTGTTTTTTTTTAATTTTTGGTCTTTTTTTGTTAATTTAGCAAAAAATAAAAACCCCAGCGGTGATTAAATACCACCAAAAGAAAGCTCTAGTTGTGTGAAGAAAATGATAAAATTTTAGTTTGGGTACAGTGTTGTATGACCGCGCAATTGTCATTCAAAGTGTGAGAGCGCTGAAACCTGAAAATATGCCTGGGCAGGAAGGGGGTAAAAGTGCCTGGTATGGAAGTGGTTAAACCACATGCTGTGGGTGTACTTGCATGGATTTGTATTGGAGTCCCAAGATGAAGTCCGCAGAGGAAATTACGTCACCACGTCCTACGTGTTACATCACACTAACGCGTGACTTCCTCAGGGTATGTGATTGGTGACTTATGCTGCAATTTACAAGGAGTGAATCTGTCAATCAAAACCGGGGAGGGCGGACTCACGGAGGTAATTTTATTGAAGTCCACACTCCAGGACATATAGGCATCATTCCTACTATCTAAGGGGAAATATCCTGGACCATAACTCCTAATACACCTCATATGGATGGCTGGGTATTAATAGATAAACTACATAAATGAAAAACTTTGCAAATATAGTACAGAACCTGTATACATCTATATATATATTGCCATTAAAAAGACCTTTATTAGAAGGGGTCTAAATCTTTAAATGGATAAAACTAGCCTTATGTTAAAGTATGTTTAATTGTATATAAAACTATTTATTCCTTAAAAAATAAATAATAATAAAAAATAATAAAAATATAACAAAATTATAAAAATATATAAAAAATTCACGTAAAACCTATATACTGTATTTATCATAAATTTATATAATTAATGGTTAGTGTAATACGGGAAATCACTTGTAATCTAATGGCCACTTATCTATTTCAATGTTATAAATTAAAGATTAATATTTTGAAAAAATGGGAAAGTGGGGTAGTAAAATCATCACAATGATGACAAATCACGGCTTGAACTATCTTGCTTTGCATGGAATGAGTCTCATATATTAGTTTCACCTTTTAAGTTGCTGCACTGAAATAAATTAACTTTTGCACCATATTCAAATTTTTCGAGTTTCACCTGTATACAAATTTTGGATTTGTCAAGGTCCTACCTTTTTACCAGAGGTTATGTTACTCCATGTGCTGGCATCCATCTTGGATTTCTGCAGAGCATGGTGGGAATCCTTTTATGCCTTCAGGTCTCTGAGGTCCATCCCCCAGAGGGGCGTGGCTGATGACATATAAGCCTGTGGCCCGCACATGCTCTTTGCACTTGTGTCTTGTGTCTTTGTGTTGCTGTTACTCTGTTCTGACTCTCGTGACTCTCCTGGAATCTGACTCGGCTTGTGACCTGACCATTCTTTGTGTTCTCCTTTGATCTGACCCTCCTTTGCTGAACCCGGCTCGTGACCTGTGATTCTCGTCTGCTGTCCTTTACCGTTTTTGTCTCATTGTTGTTGACCCGGCCTGTCTGACTACTCTATTGTCTTTACCACTAGCTACACGCCATTGGCGGCAGCCATTACCGCAGCTGGGGTGCCTCGGGGGCCGCGACCTGGTTCCTGGCTGCGTCAAGTCCATCCCCACCATCAGGGGCCCTGGTGAAGGGCAGCCTGGGATTTAGACTCCGCGCCCTGAGGGACTTCGGTCTGTGGGTGGTGGTTGTCGTCAGCCTGTGCGTTACATTGATATTAGGCCTGCCTGTCCGTTCCTCAGCTCCTGCACTGACAGGATTTTCAGGTAATATAACCATTAGCATTCTATCTGCTTTAACCACTTGCCGCCCTGCCTCTGTAGAAATACGGCGGCACTGGCAGGCAAAACCACATTTTAAAACGCGTGTTTTGTAAACAGATAGGGGGCGCACGCAAGGCGCGCCGCCGCCCTATCTGTCCTGCCGATCACCGCCGCGGATGTCAGTCGCCAGGTCACAGCCGGTCTTTACCGGCTGTTTCCCGGCGATCGGCAGCAAACAGTGACAGACAGCACAGCTGCAGTAGCTGTGCTGTCTGTCACTTCCCTGACAGCTCGAGGACAAGCTGATCGAGAAAGAAGAGTTTCTCTCTCCCGATCAGCGGTGTCCTGTGCAGTACACACCCCCGCCCCCTAGTAAAACACTCCCCCTCACACAGTTAACCCTTCCCTGCAAAATAAAGTTAACCCCTTCCTCCCCATTGCCATTAGTACAGTGTCAGTGTTTTTTTTTTTGCACTGATCACTGTGTTAGTGTTTTTGGGGATGTCAGTGACCCCAAGTCAGTACCCCCCAATGTCAGAATGTCCGCCGCAGTCCCACAGTCCTGCAGTCCTGCCATAAGTCGCTGGTCGCTGCCATAAGTCGCTGATCGCCGTCATAATTTGCTGATCGCCGCCATTATTAGTATAAAAAAAAAACTAAAAATCCCAGTATCTTTCCCGCCATTTGTAAACGCTATAACTTTCACGTAAACCAATTAATTTACACGTATTGGGTTTTTTTTTTAGCAAAGACATGTCGCAGAATGCATTTTGGCAGAAATTTATGACTAAATTTGATTTTTGCATTTTTTTTTACTGGACATGTTTTATAGCAAAAGTCCAAAATATTGTTTTTTTTCCCTCAAAATTGTCAGCCTTTTTTTTATAGCGCAAAAAATAAAAACCGCACAGGCAATCAAATACCACCGAAAGAAAGCTCAATTTGTGGGAAAAAAAGGATGTAAATTTGATTTATGTTCCGTATTGCATGACCGCGCAATTGTCCATTAAACTAGCGCAGCGCTGTATAGCAGAAAAATGGCGTAAATTGCAGTATCTATACCATAGTTTGTAGACGCTATAACTTCCACACAAAGTAATCAATATACACTTATTGGGATTTTTTTTTATCAAAAACATGGAGCAGAATACATTTTGGCCTAAATTTATAACCAACTTTGAGTTTACTATATATTTTTTATAGCTGAAAGTAAAAAATATTGTTTTCTTCAAAATTTTTGGCTTTTTTTTGTTTATAGCGTGAAAAATAAAAAGCGCACTGGTGATCAAATACCACCGAAAGAAAGCTCTATTTGTGTGAAAAAAAGGATGTAAATTTTGTTTGGGTGCAGCATTGCATGACCGCGCAATTATCAGTTGAATTAGTGCAGCGCCGAGTAGCAAAAAGAGGCGTGGTCATTAAGGGGGTAAATCCTCTGGAGGTCAAGTGGTTAAGGAGGGGCCAATATTTCTTTTTATTTTCTTATAATTTACATTAAAATCCAAAATAATAGCCAATTCCTCTTTAGATGTAATCTTTGTGTTCTTATCATTTATTAATGTGGAACGATCCCTATTGGCCACCTCCTGTATAGCTTTATTGATGGAGTCCTGGGGGTATTCTTTGGTGATAAAACGTTCTCCTATTGTTTTAGCTTGATCCCTGTAATCATCCTCTAAGGCAGTGTTTCTCAACTCCAGTCCTCATGGACCCCCAACAGGTCATGTTTTCAGGATTTCCATTATTTTGCACAGGTGATTTGATCAGTTTCACTGCCTTAGTAATTACCACAGCTGTTTCATCTGAGGGAAATCCTGAAAACATGACCTGTTGGGGGTCCATGAGGACTGGAGTTGAGAAACACTGCTCTAAGGTGCAGTTCCTTCTCAGATGAACGCATTGCCCCTTGGGGATATTCAATAGCCAAGGTGGGTAGTGGAAACTATCGATAGGGATAAAGCCATGTCTGTCTACCCCCTTGAAGAAAGTTTTGGTCACTATTTTTTCTTTATTACGTATCAATACTAGATCCAAGAAATTGATTTCTTCATTACTATGTTCCCAAGAAAATTTGATATTTTTAGAATTATTATTAAGCTGATTCAGGTAGGTAGGAGGCCACCCTCCTCTCCTTCCCATACTATGATCACATCGTCTATGTACCTTTTGTATAGTTTCAAGCCCTCTGGGGGATGTTCATATATTGCCTCTTTTTCCCAGAAGGCCATAAACAAGTTTGCGACACTGGGGGGCAAAACGTTCCCCCATAGCTACCCCTTTTTGCTTGGCGAAACAATTGGTGATTGTGCCAGAAATAGTTGTGCTATCACGTACCTGGTGATGGAGGCCAATGGCGAGAGGGCTTCCCTTGCGGCTAAGTTCCGGACTCCCCTGAGAGTGGGACAGCGGGAGTCAGGCCCAAAGTTGCACAGGTCGCCTGTAGGAGTGCTGGTTGGTGGTCCTCTCAGAAGCACAGCTGGTGCACGGAGATAGGTCTGCAGACAGGACTTGTGCGTGGTATGCAAGCCCTTCCGGGATTTAGGTGTTTACTGGGTAGTCAGTTCAAGGCAAGGTCAGGTACCAGGTGGGAACCAGAGCAGACGTAGTCAGATGGGGTAGCCGGGGTCATACACAGAGGAGTGAGAGAGTATCTGTAAGCCAAGCCGAGGTCAGATCACGGGTAAGGCAGAGTAGACAGGGCCAGGAGCAAGCCGAGTCGGTAACAGGAAACCACAAGTCAGAATCACAGGAAACAGGAACAGGGCACGGGGAGCTAGAGATCATCCAGCAACTAGAGGAAGTGATGAGCCTCCTTATAAAGGCACCAGACTGAGGCTGATGTGTACTTCTGCGGCCATGTAGAGTACTGGCAGAAATGCCAGATCTTCCAGAACTCCTGCCGTGGACAGGACCCTGACATGTGCTGTAAACAGAATTCTAGGCACTCTGTCAGGTATTTTCTTTGTGACCAAGGTAAATGGCTAAGTTCCCTTAGGCCCCAATGTGTAGCCTCTAAAGCATCCTGATGTCCTATAATTGTATATAGAGAAGCCACATCTGCACTAGCTAGAAAAATAGATGTAGAATTAAACTCAGTATCATCTAGTATTTGAATCAAATGCTTCGTGTCTCTGAGGTATGATGAGGTCTTTTTGACCAAAGGTTGGAGAAACGAATTGATATACTGTCCAAGACGAGCACCCAGTGATTGGATTCCATTGACGATAGGTCGTCCTGGCGGGTGTATATTATTTTTATGTATTTTAGGTATTGTATAAATTACTGGAATTTTACAGCTATCAGGAACTAGGTTTCTAGCCTCTTTTTTATTTAGTATTTTTTTTTCTCTGTGCCTTTTGTTATTCATTTTTCCAGTTGTTTTTTATATTTAAATGTAGGGTCTTTAGGGAGTTTCTGATAGGTCTCTGTATCTTCTAGTTGTCCCTCTAGTTCCTTCATAGAGTATTCCTTGGACAGGACTACTATCCCTCCTCCCTTGTCTGCAGGTCTAATAACTATACCCTTCCTCTTAGATAGTCTTTTAATTCCTATTTCTATTCCTTTATTTGGTATTATTTTGGGAATTTTAAATTTTTCTATGTCCTGAGTGACCATCTTTTTAAAGGCCTCAATTTGACTATTCCCACTGATTGGTGGGTTGAAGAGTGATCTATTTCGAAAAGGGTGGTATGTATAATCTCTTTGCTTTGGGCATTACCAACTATATCCCTGGTAAGTCCAAAAAATATTTTTTAATATTCAATTTACGTGTGTATTTCAGAAGGTCCACATAAATATCAAACTTATTTGCCCCGCCCAAAAGGTCTACCTGCATTTCATAGAGAAGGACAGAGACCCTGTGATGACGTCATAAGGTAAGAAAAACAGAAAAGTTTTATTTCAAAATTTTATTAGCATGGGGGGAGGGGGGGGGGGGTGCAGGAAAGGCAAAATATAAGCAGGTGAAACTTATCTAAACTACAAAATTAATTTAAAAAAAAGTTTTTCTGTACAATAATGATTTTTTTTTTAATATTTAAATATTCTTTATTGAGTTTTTAACAGGGGTATATAATAAGGATATAATACTCAGGCGCTGCCACAAATAAACGATCAGCTGCTGCAAGCACCAAAATGTGTTCCCATGTCAATAGAATTGCCCAAGAATAGTGCTGCGCTGCCCCCTAGTGACCCACAAAATAAACTAATGATAAATAAACACCCTCCTGAGCATCAAAGCCAATGTGTAATTGAATAAATCCGTGAAACAAATAAAGTCAATAGTGAATAAAAAAAAAGGTGGCACTAAATCCAAATGATACGTGAAACATATATAAAAACATATATAAAAAAATAAACCATAGTCCAGTAGCAATAAACACCCGGCTGAGCTGCAGAATAAAGTGTAAAAAAAACAACAAGAACAGTAAAATATGTGAAACATATATCAAAAATAAAACACGATCACGATAGCAGTAAACACCTGGCTGAGCTGAAGCATAAAGTGTGAAAAACCAACAAAAACAGTATTAAATGATTGTAAAACAAATTCCCGGCTGAATCATCAGCCCCCCCCAATGGAAAAAATATGTGAGGAACCAAGTAAATGTTCAACTGGACTAGATATTTACAAAAAGTGAGTCATTAACCCCTGCCCTCCAGAGGATTTGCCCCCCCCCCCTTCCTGACCAGGCAATTTTTTGCGATATGGCATTGCGTTACTCTTGCTCCATCATGCAACGCTGCGCCCAAATTAAATTTACATCCTTTTTACATCCTTGAGATTTCTTTCAGTGGTATTTGATTGCCTGTGAGTTTTTTTATTTTTTGCGCTATAAACAAAAAAAAAAAGACGGACAATTTTGAGAAAGAAAAAACAATATTTTTGACTTTTTGCTATTAAACATGTCCAGTAAAAAAATTTTAAAAAATCAAATTTCGTCGTAAATTTAGGCCAAAATTTGTTCTGCGACATGTCTTTGCTAAAAAAAAATCCCAATACGTGTAAATTAACCACTTCCAGTCCGGACACTTTCACCCCCTTCCTGTCCAGGCCAATTTGCAGCTTTCAGCGATATCACACTTTGAATGACAATTGCGCGGTCATGCAACACTGTACCCATATGAATTGTTTAGCATTTTTTTTTAGACAGATAAAACTTAATTTTGGGGGTATTTATTCACCACTGGAATTTTAATTTTTTTGCTATGAAAATGAAAAAGTCCAAAAATTTTGAAAAAAAGTGTTTTTCTTATAAAATTTAGCAAATAAATAATCTTTCTTAATAAATCTTGGCCAAAATGTATTCAGTTATCTTTTTTAGTAAAAAAAAAAAAAAAATACCCAAATTAGTTTATAACCAAAAATTAGATTTTTTAAAATATATAAATGGCAACCCGCTCCTGCACTGCTGCCATCTGGCTGTTATGTACATGGGTGGTTAAACATGTCCAGTAAAAAAATTTAAAAAATTAAATTTCGCCGTAAATTTAGGCCAAAATATATTCTGCTCCATGTCTTTGCTAAAAAAAAATCCCAAAACGTGTAAATTAATTGGTTTACGTTAAAGTTATAGCTAGAGATGAGCGAAGAAATGAAAAATTCGATTCGGCTGATTCGGCGAATTCCAGTGTGAAATTCGATTCGATGCGAATTTCTCCGCTACGAAGATGACTTATTTAAAGGGTTTCTAGGCTTCAGAGAGCCTTTAAATTAGTGCAGAACACTGTACCTTTAATTTAAATGCCCTTGGAGATGAGGAAGGAGAAGGAGAAGGAGAAGGATGAGACGAAGGAGAAGGAGAAGGATGAGAAGAAGGAGAAGGAGAAGGATGAGAAGAAGGAGAAGGATGAGAAGAAGGAGAAGGATGAGAAGAAGGAGAAGGAGAAGGAGAAGGATGAGAAGAAGGAGAAGGAGAAGGATGAGAAGAAGGAGAAGGAGAAGGATGAGAAGAAGGAGAAGGATGAGAAGGAGAAGGATGAGAAGAAGAAGGATGAGAAGAAGGAGAAGGATGAGAAGAAGGAGAAGGAGAAGGATGAGAAGAAGGAGAAGGAGAAGGATGAGAAGAAAGAGAAGGATGAGAAGAAGAAGGATGAGAAGAAGGAGAAGGATGAGAAGAAGAAGGATGAGAAGAAGGAAAAGGATGAGAAGAAGAAGGATGAGAAGAAGGAGAAGGATGAGAAGAAGGAGAATGATGAGAAGAAGGAGAAGGATGATAAGAAGGAGAAGGAAGAGAAGAAGGAGAAGGAGAAGGATGAGAAGAAGGAGAAGGATGAGAAGAAGGAGAAGGATGAGAAGAAGGAGAAGGAGAAGGATGAGAAGAAGGAGAAGGATGAGAAGAAGAAGGATGAGAAGAAGGATGAGAAGAAGGAGGAGAAGGATGAGAAGAAGAAGGATGAGAAGAAGGAGAAGGATGAGAAGAAGGAGAATGATGAGAAGAAGGAGAAGGATGAGAAGAAGGAGAAGGATGAGAAGAAGGAGAAGGATGAGAAGAAGGAGAAGGATGAGAAGAAGGAGAAGGAGAAGGATGAGAAGAAAAAGGATGAGAAGAAGGAGAAGGAGAAGGATGAGAAGAAGGAGAAGGATGAGAAGGAGAAGGAGAAGGATGAGAAGAAGGAGAAGGAGAAGGATGAGAAGAAGGAGAAGGATGAGAAGAAGGAGAAGGATGAGAAGAAGGAGAAGGAGAAGCAGAAGAAGAAGGATGAGAAGAAGGAGAAGGAGAAGGATGAGAAGAAGGAGAAGGAGAAGGATGAGAAGAAGGAGAAGGATGAGAAGAAGGATGAGCAGAAGGAGAAGGATGAGAAGAAGGAGAAGGATGAGAAGAAGGAGAAGGATGAGAAGAAGGATGAGAAGAAGGATGAGAAGAAGGAGAAGGATGAGAAGAAGGACAGTTCTGTGACAGTTTCTGTCTATTTCTGACAGTTCTGGGACATTCACTCCATACAGCGGTTTCAACCGCTGTATGGAGGGAATGTCATAGAACTGTCAGAAATAGACTATTAATGACAGTTCTGGGACTGTCCTTCCATGCAGCGGTTGAAACATTGTATGTATTTGTTTCCATAAATGGATCCATTTATGGAAACAAATACATACAATGTTTCAACCGCTGCATGGAAGGACAGTCCCAGAACTGTCATTAATAGTCTATTTCTGACAGTTCCATGACATTCCCTCCATACAGCGGTTAAAACAGCTGTATGGAGTGAATGTCCCAGAACTGTCATAAATAGTCTATTTCTGACAGATCTGGGACATTCACTCCATACAGCTGTTTTAACCGCTGTATGGAGGGAATGTCATGGAACTGTCAGAAATAGACTATTAATGACAGTTGTGGGACTGTCCTTCCATACAGCGGTTGAAACATTGTATGTATTTGTTTCCATAAATGGATCCATTTATGGAAACAAATACATACAATGTTTCAACCGCTGCATTGAAGGACAGTCCCAGAACTGTCATTAATAGTCTATTTCTGACAGTTCCATGACATTCCCTCCATACAGCGGTTAAAACAGCTGTATGCAGTGAATGTCCCAGAACTGTCATAAATAGTCTATTTCTGACAGATCTGGGACATTCACTCCATACAGCTGTTTTAACCGCTGTATGGAGGGAATGTCATGGAACTGTCAGAAATAGACTATTAATGACAGTTCTGGGACTGTCCTTCCATGCAGCGGTTGAAACATTGTATGTATTTGTTTCCATAAATGGATCCATTTATGGAAACAAATACATACAATGTTTCAACCGCTGTATGGAAGGACAGTCCCACAACTGTCATTAATAGTCTATTTCTGACAGTTCCATGACATTCCCTCCATACAGCGGTTAAAACAGCTGTATGCAGTGAATGTCCCAGAACTGTCATAAATAGTCTATTTCTGACAGATCTGGGACATTCACTCCATACAGCTGTTTTAACCGCTGTATGGAGGGAATGTCATGGAACTGTCAGAAATAGACTATTAATGACAGTTCTGGGACTGTCCTTCCATGCAGCGGTTGAAACATTGTATGTATTTGTTTCCATAAATGGATCCATTTATGGAAACAAATACATACAATGTTTCAACCGCTGTATGGAAGGACAGTCCCACAACTGTCATTAATAGTCTATTTCTGACAGTTCCATGACATTCCCTCCATACAGCGGTTAAAACAGCTGTATGCAGTGAATGTCCCAGAACTGTCATAAATAGTCTATTTCTGACAGATCTGGGACATTCACTCCATACAGCTGTTTTAACCGCTGTATGGAGGGAATGTCATGGAACTGTCAGAAATAGACTATTAATGACAGTTCTGGGACTGTCCTTCCATGCAGCGGTTGAAACATTGTATGTATTTGTTTCCATAAATGGATCCATTTATGGAAACAAATACATACAATGTTTCAACCGCTGTATGGAAGGACAGTCCCACAACTGTCATTAATAGTCTATTTCTGACAGTTCCATGACATTCCCTCCATACAGCGGTTAAAACAGCTGTATGCAGTGAATGTCCCAGAACTGTCATAAATAGTCTATTTCTGACAGATCTGGGACATTCACTCCATACAGCTGTTTTAACCGCTGTATGGAGGGAATGTCATGGAACTGTCAGAAATAGACTATTAATGACAGTTGTGGGACTGTCCTTCCATACAGCGGTTGAAACATTGTATGTATTTGTTTCCATAAATGGATCCATTTATGGAAACAAATACATACGGAAACAAATACATACAATGTTTCAACCGCTGTATGGAAGGACAGTCCCACAACTGTCATTAATAGTCTATTTCTGACAGTTCCATGACATTCCCTCCATACAGCGGTTAAAACAGCTGTATGCAGTGAATGTCCCAGAACTGTCATAAATAGTCTATTTCTGATAGATCTGGGACATTCACTCCATACAGCTGTTTTAACCGCTGTATGGAGGGAATGTCATGGAACTGTCAGAAATAGACTATTAATGACAGTTCTGGGACTGTCCTTCCATGCAGCGGTTGAAACATTGTATGTATTTGTTTCCATAAATGGATCCATTTATGGAAACAAATACATACAATGTTTCAACCGCTGTATGGAAGGACAGTCCCACAACTGTCATTAATAGTCTATTTCTGACAGTTCCATGACATTCCCTCCATACAGCGGTTAAAACAGCTGTATGCAGTGAATGTCCCAGAACTGTCATAAATAGTCTATTTCTGACAGATCTGGGACATTCACTCCATACAGCTGTTTTAACCGCTGTATGGAGGGAATGTCATGGAACTGTCAGAAATAGACTATTAATGACAGTTCTGGGACTGTCCTTCCATGCAGCGGTTGAAACATTGTATGTATTTGTTTCCATAAATGGATCCATTTATGGAAACAAATACATACAATGTTTCAACCGCTGTATGGAAGGACAGTCCCACAACTGTCATTAATAGTCTATTTCTGACAGTTCCATGACATTCCCTCCATACAGCGGTTAAAACAGCTGTATGCAGTGAATGTCCCAGAACTGTCATAAATAGTCTATTTCTGACAGATCTGGGACATTCACTCCATACAGCTGTTTTAACCGCTGTACGGAGGGAATGTCATGGAACTGTCAGAAATAGACTATTAATGACAGTTGTGGGACTGTCCTTCCATACAGCGGTTGAAACATTGTATGTATTTGTTTCCATAAATGGATCCATTTATGGAAACAAATACATACGGAAACAAATACATACAATGTTTCAACCGCTGTATGGAAGGACAGTCCCACAACTGTCATTAATAGTCTATTTCTGACAGTTCCATGACATTCCCTCCATACAGCGGTTAAAACAGCTGTATGCAGTGAATGTCCCAGAACTGTCATAAATAGTCTATTTCTGATAGATCTGGGACATTCACTCCATACAGCTGTTTTAACCGCTGTATGGAGGGAATGTCATGGAACTGTCAGAAATAGACTATTAATGACAGTTGTGGGACTGTCCTTCCATGCAGCGGTTGAAACATTGTATGTATTTGTTTCCATAAATGGATCCATTTATGGAAACAAATACATACAATGTTTCAACCGCTGTATGGAAGGACAGTCCCACAACTGTCATTAATAGTCTATTTCTGACAGTTCCATGACATTCCCTCCATACAGCGGTTAAAACAGCTGTATGCAGTGAATGTCCCAGAACTGTCATAAATAGTCTATTTCTGACAGTTCTGGGACATTCACTCCATACAGCGGTTTCCGGCAAAAAGTGTATGTGCAGAGTTCCTCTATTCTGCAGATACACTTAGAGGAGCTCTGCAGATACACTTAGAGGAGCTCTGCACATACACTTTTTTCCGGTTTGGAATTATTCTTATTTTCATCCTACTTCTTCTTCTTCTTCTTCATCCTCATCCTCATCCTCTTCTTCTTCTGAGGATGAGGATGAGGATGAAGAAGAAGAAGAAGAAGAAGAAGTAGGATGAAAATAAGATTAATTCCAAGCCGGCAAAAAGTGTATGTGCAGAGCTCCTCTAAGTGTATCTGCAGAGCTCCTCTAAGTGTATCTGCAGAATAGAGGAACTCTGCACATACACTTTTTGCCGGCTTGGAATTATTCTTCTTTTCATCCTACTTCTTCTTCTTCTTTTTCTTCATCCTCATCCTCAGAAGATGAGGATGAGGAAGAAGAAGAAGAAGAAGAAGAAGAAGAAGAAGAAGAAGAAGAAGAAGAAGAAGAAGAAGAAGAAGAAGAAGTATAATGAAAAGAAGAATAATTCCATGCCGGCAAAAAGTGTATGTGCAGAGTTCCTCTATTTCTGACAGTTCTCTCACAGCTTCTTCACATGTACAGCGGTTGAAATATCTGTATCCTAAATGGAAACTAATAGATACAAATTGTATCTATTAGTTTCCATTTAGGATACAGATGTTTCAACCGCTGTACATGTGAAGAAGCTGTGAGAGAACTGTCAGAAATAGAGGAACTCTGCACATACACTTTTTGCCGGCTTGGAATTATTCTTCTTTTCATCCTACTTCTTCTTCTTCTTCTTCTTCTTCTTCTTCTTCTTCATCCTCATCCTCATCCTCTTCTTCTGAGGATGAAGAAGAAGAAGAAGTAGGATGAAAAGAAGAATAATTCCAAGCCGGCAAAAAGTGTATGTGCAGAGTTCCTCTATTTCTGACAGTTCTCTCACAACTTCTTCACATGTACAGTGGTTGAAACATCTGTATCCTAAATGTAAACTAATAGATACAATGTTTCAACCGCTAAACATGTGTTCCTTCTGTCAGAGAACTGTCAGAAATAGCGGAGCTCACTGCAGGGACACTTTTGCCGGCTGATCGGGAAATGTTCGATTCGCGCACCCGAAGTAGGCAAAATTTCGGTTTCGACACGAATCGAATATTTCCTGAAATTCGACTCGAATTCCGGTTCGCCTAGTTCGATTCGCTCATCTCTAGTTATAGCGTCTACAAATGGCAGCATAGACTTTGGAATTTTTTTTTTTTACTAGTAACGGTGGCAATGAGCGACTTATATTGGGACTGTGGCGGGCATTCTAACACAGCGGGGGAACTGACTTGGTGTCACTGACATCCCCAGTGACACCAATACAGTGATCAGTGCTAATAATAAGCACTGACACTGTACTAATGACATTGGGCAGGAAGGGGTTAA
This sequence comes from Staurois parvus, assembly GCF_062004578.1. Lineage (NCBI taxonomy): Eukaryota > Metazoa > Chordata > Amphibia > Anura > Ranidae > Staurois > Staurois parvus. The sequence goes on along the minus strand of NW_028318744.1, from coordinate 1,076,841 downwards.
CATGTGGTGTGATCAAAGGGTTAACTGTGTGCTGTTTTACTATGGGGGGCTGTGTGTGTACTTCACTGTAAGCACACTGCTTTAGATGGCTGTGCTATGCAGAGCCATACAAAGCAGTGTGCAGAAGCTGGCAGGGGAGAAAACTGTATTGTTTACATACAGTTCTCTCCCCCTGTCGGTAATACTAAGTGATCACTGGGTGCCAGCGAGTAATCACCAACCGGGACCCGGTGATTGACAGCTGAGGCCACGAACAGTGGTACGGGTAGGACGCGCACATGGCTAGTGCACGCCCCCTACACGGAAATAGAAAATTACATATATATATATATATATATATATATACATATACATGTGATTTTGCACACTCCTGTCGCCCTGTAGCAGTATTTCTGCTATACGGTGGTGGGAAAGCGGTTAAAAAAAAAAAAGGATAAGCAGCTCTACTGAATATATACATAAAAACAAATAAATGGTGAATGATAGATAACACTTCATAAAGTGCAGTCCAAAAGTCATATAAAAGTCTCTTTCTTCCAAGGTTTTGATGCTCAGGAGGGTGTTTATTTATTATTAGTTTATGTTTTGGGTCACTAGGGGGCAGCGCAGGACTATTCTTGGGGAATTTGAGTAGGAAGTTCCTGTTGTTCCTTCACTTTCTATAGCTGCAATGACAAATATTTGTCAGATCTACGACTATTTGTCCCCAAGAATTTGCCCATCTGTGATAAGCCAAAGAAAGCAGGAAATTTATATTAGCGGCAGTAACATTTGTAAGGGAGGGAATGCAGAACGGGGGTGAGGGATATCATCAAATCAAAGCCCAGCAATCAAAGGTCCTCATTCTTCATCCCAGTATTTTCTTTTTAGTTTTCACGTAATCGAAGACGATTCCACATATTAGGAATACGAGTAAAACGGAGAATACAAGATGGATTATATTCATTGTTGTATAATCTGTGAGATGAACTGTATAGTTATTAAAAAAAAACAAAAAAAACAGATTACAAAAAATAATTATTAAAAAAAGATTAAAAAAACAAAAAAAAAACAGATTACAAAACAATTATTATTAAAACAATTATAAAAATGATCATGCCAGACTGACTGCTGTTTCCTCATACCTATGAAAATAATTTGACATTTCTGAACAAGCAGCAAATACTTTTTAAAACAAGTTCCCATTTACCTCTGTAGCTATAGGCATTGCAAAGAAATTCATCTTTAAACTTCACACTTAGCCTTAAGGTGCACTGTGCCCAGACTATGAATGTTAAAGTTTTTTTTATACAATTCCTTAAAAAGGAACTTCACTCGCCCTAGAGATTTTTTTCACCCTCTTACCTTGTCCTTTGGGTTGTCCACAAAAAAAAAAAATCACACTCACCCGCTCAGCAAATCCAGCATTGTCTGGAGTAACCTACTGCTCCATCTCAGCACTCCTGGTCTTGTGCTGCACACGTAGCCTTAAAGATCACCTGTGTGCCCAGACTATGAATATTAATGTTTTTACAAATCCTTAAAAAAGAACTTCAATCACCTACAGTTTTTTATTTCACCGTCTTACTTTGTTTGTTGGGTTGTCCACAAAAAAAAAACATACTCACCCGTGTGGTAGGCCCTTTTCTGTTTCAACCCAACTGCGTTCACGCATTCAAAGTCAGTTCCATAAAGAAATGGTTTGACCAGTTTGGTGTGGAGGAACTCAACCCTACTGAACACCTTTGGGGTGAATTGGAATGTCAATTTGGAGGCAGGTCTTCTAGTCTAACATCAGAACCTGACCTCACCAATGGTGGTCAGATCCATAACCCTACTGAACACCCTTGGGATGAATTGTAACACCAGTTGTAAGCCAGGTCTTCTCATCCAACATCAGTACCTGACCTCAATAATGGTGACCAGCTCCATAAACCCCACTGAACACCCTTGGGATGAATTGGAACACCAGTTGTGAGCAAGGTCTTCTCATCCAACATCAGTAACTGACATCACCAATGGTGGCCAGCTCCATAAACCCTACTGAACACTGTTAGGATGAATTGGAACACCAGTTGTAAGCCAGGTCTTCTTATCCAACATCAGCACCTGACCTCACCAATGGTGGCCAGCTCTATAAACCCTACTGAACACCGTTAGGATGAATTGGAACACCAGTTGTGAGCCAGGGCTTCTCATCCAACATCAGTACCTGACCTCACTAATGGTGACCAGCTCCATAAACCCCACTGAACACCCTTGGGATGAATTGGAACACCAGTTGTGAGCAAGGTCTTCTCATCCAACATCAATAACTGACCTCACTAATGGCGGACAGCTCCATAAACCCTACTGAACACTTTTCGGACGAACTGAAACACCAGTCATGAGCCAGGTTATTATTATTATTATTATACAGGATTTATATAGACTGATAGAAGGAATAGAAGATTTTGTTATTAGCTGAAGGCAGGATAGGCTTCCCTGAAGAGAGAGGTTTTCAGAGATCGCCTATAAGTGGGCAGAGTAGGCGATAGTCTGATAGATTGGAGTAGAGAGCCCCAGAGGATGGGGGAGGCTCTGGAGAAGTCCTAGAGATGAGCAAGGGAGGAGGAGACAATGGAGCTAGAGAGCAGGAGGTTGTGGGAGGAGCAGAGAGGACGGTTTGGGTGATATTTGGAGGCAAGATTGGTGATGTAATTTGGTGCAGAGTTATAAAAACAGTCGAATGCAGTGAGTCTCGAAAGAAGCGAAGGATAGAGAGGGAGGGTTAGGGAGGACTTGAAATGTGCTCAGTGAGGAGAGAAGCAAACCAACTCCACCACCTTTCTGACCACTGGGTCTGGGTGAGTGAGTCCAGAGAAGGCCTCCATAGGAAAGGGCTGTGGAAGAAGCAGAATCTGATGCTTGAAGCCAGGTTTCTGTAATTGCTAGTAGGTTAACCCCCCTGGCGGTATTCCCGAGTGTAGCTCGGGGTAAAGTTTCAGTGCCACAAGCGGTAACCTCGAGCTACACTCGGGAATACACTGCAGCGCTGCTCCGGGATCTGTTCTTCACTTACCTTGTCCTGCGCTCCCGCGATGTCCCTCCTGTAATGTCCTCCGGCAGATGCAGGCATCTGTCTTCTGGGTTCCGTCCCCTGCAACGTCGGGACGTACGGGGGACGGAACTGGCAGGAAATTTGAAAGTTGTAAAAGTGACATTCACTAAATTCACTAAAATCACATAGTAAAACATTCCTGTATCAAACCATTTCACATACATTTTGTCCCGAGTGCTTTGTCCGGCGCCCTGCCTGCATTTTTACTGTTCTTTCTGCCTGGAAACTGAGAAAAGTCCATGGCGTCCAAAAAGCGTCCCTTTAGGTCAAAAGCGGGTTTAGACCGGCTAGAGAACAGCGATAGTAAATCAGAACCACTTGCAGAATTGAGTGATAATGATTCGTGGGGGAAATTCCTCATCAGACACTGAAAACGATTTTGCTACTTTGCTCAGTAATATGCGGACTTGGCGCTATATTTCAAATTTCAGTGTTTTTGGTTTGATTATATTATTCATTTTAAATTTATTATTATTATATTATTATTTTTTATGATTATTTATTAAATTATAATTTATGATTTCGTGTTTCAAATTTTAACATACCCAGGATGGTTACTAGACTCTTGTTCGGACAGATTTCAGTGAGTTATTCCTAAAAATTACAGGTCTACAATAGAAAAAATACATATTTCCATGCAAAAAAATGTACCGCTTTGAGCACAGAAATATGGACATAATCAGACCGCTAGGGAGGCTACGGTCATGGACAGAGGTGAGCTTATTACAGACAGAGCGGGCATTCCAGAGTGCACATGAAAAAGGGAGGGTGGTTTTTAAGAGTACTGGGACAGAGATTAAATTGAGTGGATTGCAGCTATTCCTGGAGGAAGGAGGGTTCCTGGTGTGGGGGTGAGATACTGGTGGACCAAGGTTTGGGGGATATCCCCAGAGGTAGGAGAAGAAGGGTGCCTGGTGTGGGGGTGAGATACTGGAGGACCATGGTTTGGGGGATATCCCCAGAGGTAGGAGAAGGAGGGTGCCTGGTGTGGGGGTAAGATACTGGAGGACCAAGGTTTGGGGGATATCCCCAGAGGTAGGAGAAGGAGGGTGCCTGGTGGGGTGAGATACTGGAGGACCAGGGTTTGGGGAGATTTTCCCAGAGGTTAGGAGAAGAAGGAGGGTGAGGAAAGTAAGGTGGGAATGGGATGTATGTGAGGGCACATGCCTTCCTGTCTTGGTGTTTGGGTCAGCAGGTGAGTAAAGTATCAGCAGGAGATGATGAGAGAAGTAGTAGGGAGATGGTAGCAGTGAGGGAGAGATGTATAAGCGTTGAGGTGGAGCAAAGGAGTAAATAAACGAGATTTTGAGAACAGAGGATAGTAATATGAAAAGAGGGAGTAGAGGTGGTATATTAAAAGATACATGGAGTGGGACTCAGACTTGTAGGAGATGTTTCCCGGTGTTTTTGCTTGCAGTCCATCCAGTGTGCAGTAGAGTTCTTTGTTGTATCTTCCAGCTTCTTGAGTTATCCTGCTTTAGATAAACTGCTGTGTTCAGCTGCTGCTTCACACTCCAGCAGAAAATGCACTCACACAGGAAAAATGCCGGTTGGTACTTAGACTCCACACCTCGGATGATCCCACTCCTCCACCACGGTGACCTGCCTGTGTACCTATCCTGCTGGTTTCAGGTGAGCCTTTCCACTGCTATAGCAACTGGTCTTCGAGCCTGACCCCGATCGTAACAAAATGGTTTCCTTGTACATGATTGGGTATTCTTTGCAAAGAGAAATTTTACCACATTCTTGAATTAAATAATTTTTTAATATTTCCTCCTCCCCATGCTCCTCCCCCTCACCTTTCCATCAAGATCAATAATACAACTATCAGTGCCTCCCCTCATGCCAGGGTACTGGGTGTAATCCTAGACTCTGACCTGCTCTTTCAGGCCCTAATACACTATATTGCCAAAGTATTGGGATGCCTGCCTTTACACACACATGAACTTCCAGTCTTAGTCCGTAGGGTTCAATATTGAGTTGGCCCCGCCCTTTGCAGCTATAACAGCTTCAACTCTTCTGGGAAGGCCGTCCATAAGGTTTAGGAGGGTGTCTATGGGAAGGTTGGACCATTCTTCCAGAAGCGTATTTGTGAGGTCAGGCACTGATGTCGGGGGAGGAGGCCTGGCTCCCAGTCTCTGCTCTAATTCATCCCAAAGGTCTTCTATCGGGTTGAGGTCAGGACTCTGTGCAGGCCAGTCAAGTTCCTCCATGCCAAACTCGCTCCTCCATGTCTTTATGGACCTTGCTTTGTGCGTTGGATGTTGGAACAAGAAAGGGCAATCCCCAAACTGTTCCCACAAAGTTGGGAGCATGAAATTGTCCAAAATGTCTTGGTATGCTAATGCCTTAAGAATTCCCATCACTGAAACTAGGGGTCCAAGCGCAACCCCTGAAACACAACCCCACACCATAATCCCCCTCCACCAAACTTTACACTGGAACACCTGAATCCAATGATTTGGAGGGGTGTCCCAATACTTTTGGCAATATAGTGTAGCTGTTGAAATCTTGCTGCCTTCACCTCTGTAACGTGTGAAGGCGTTCCAGTCACCTCCATGGCCACAGGTTTATAAAATCAAGCACCTAGGCATACAGCCTGGCCTGGGTCCTGACCTCAATCTGATAGAAAACCTTTGGGATGAATTAGAGCGGAGACTGTGAGCCAGGCCTCCTCCCCCGACATCAGTGCCTGACCTGACAAATGTGCTTCTAGAAGAATGGTCAAACCTTCCCATAGACAACCTCCTAAACCTTGTGGACGGCCTTCCCAGAAGAGTTGAAGCTGTTATAGCTGCAAAGGGCGGGGCCAACTCAATATTGAACCCTACGGACTAAGACTGGGGGGTCATTAAAGTTCACGTGCGTGTAAAGGCGGACAGACCAATACTTGGGGCAATATAGTGTATGTAGGTTAACTTACTTTTTATAACTGATGGTGAAACAACTTACCTCTTATCCAGACAAAAACATCCTCACTCTTCTTAGAAATGTTGGATGCAGATCTCACTTCACAGGAATAATACCCAGAATCCTCCAGTTGAGCGGACTGGACTCCATATTGATCAGATAAACTGAATTCCCTAACATTGCATCCATCTCTGTAGAAAGCAAACTGCAGTTCTGCCCTCTGTCTGAGCGGACTGAGACTTGTGTCACACTTCATGGTCATGTTGTCACCTTCTAATACTTCCAATGTGCTTACATTTAGCACTGGGGTGACAAACAGCTCTGAAAAAAATAAGCAATAAAAAAAATCATATTTGCTAGAAAGGATGCGTGTCAACATTCTGCAAAAATTTGATGAAATTTGTGACCATTAAAGCTGAATTCCAGGTATGGATTTTTTTATAGTTACACTGGTTCATATGGGACTAATGTTGAAGCAGAGAATCAACATAGCAGTAACCACTACTACAGTCTTTGCCACTTTCCTCTGGGTCCAAGGGGTTTGCTCACTTGGCACAGGTGACATTCACAGAACTTCTTTCACTTTGCTCAATGCAAAGCATGCAAGCCATTCCCTAATTTGATGAGGTGGAGAGGTGGGATGGTTACTATTTCCATCTCGCCCAATAAAGGAAAGCCTTGCACTAAGTGAAAAAAATTGGTGGTAAGTGGGAAGAATGCTTCTTACATTGGTGGCTATTGTGAAGAATGCCCCATACACTGGTGGCCACCAGGAAGAATTCTCCTTACATTGGCAGCCACAGGGAAGAATGCTCCTTACATTGGTGGTCCGTGGGAAGAATGCCCCCCTTACAGTGCTGTTGTGAGTGTACCTCTTACGTACAGTCTTCGCCATTCTCCTACAGGTCCTAGGGGTTTGCTTGCTTGGCACAGGTGCCAGTCACAGAACATCTTTCATTTTTCTCAATGAAAGAATGCAAGCCATTCCCTAATTTCATGAAGTGGAGAGGTGGGATGGTGATGCCACTATTTCCACCTCACCCAATAAGGGAAAGCCTTTCACTCATTGAGATAAATGAAAGGGCATTCTGTGAATCGCACCTGTGCCAAGTGAGTGACTCTCTGTAGCTTCTAGGCAGCAGGGCAGCCACTAGGCCTGCCTTTCTCAACCTTTTTACCCCAGAGGAACCCTTTAAACAATTTTTAAGTCTTGTGCAACCCCTGATAAAACCAAAGTATTGGGAGACAGTGGGAAGAATGTTTCTTACATTGGTGGCCATTGGGAAGATTGCACCTTACATTGGTGGTCAGTGGGAAGAATGTTTCTTACATTGGTGGCCATTGGGAAGAATGCCCCTTACATTGGTGGTCAGTGGGAAGAATGTTTCTTACATTGGTGGCCATTGGGAAGATTGCGCCTTACATTGGTGATCAGTGGGAAGAATGATCCTTAAATCAGTGGCCAGTGGGAAGAATGTTTCTTACATTAGTGATCAGAGGGAAAAATGCTCCTTACACTGGTGGCTATTGGGAAGAATGCTCCATAAACTGGTATCCAGTGGAAAGATTGCTTCTTACATTGGTGGCCAGTAGGAAGAATGCTCCTTACATTGGTGGTCAGTGGGAAGAATGCTCCTTGAATTGGTGTCCAGTGGGAAGAATTACCACTACATTGGTGGCCAGTGATAAGAAGGCTCCTTACACTGGTGACCAGTGGGAAGAATGTTCCTTACATTGGTGGTCATTGGGAAGAATGTCCCTTACATTGGTGATCAGTGGGAAGAATGTCCCTTACAATGGTGGTCAGTGGGAAGAATGCTCCTTGCATTGGTGGTCAATGAGAAGAATGCTCTTTACATTGGTGGTCAGTGGGAAGAATGCCCCCCTTACAGTGGTGTTGTGAGTGTCACCCTTACATACAGCTAAAACAAGTAATTGGTGTCAGTCAGCTGGCTCTTGCAAGAGGCACTAGCCCCAGAATTATGCAGCACCATCAAATGGGAGGTCATAAAGCCACAGCTCAAGGAACCTCAAGCAACTGTTGAAGGAACCCTGGTTGAGATAAGGCTGTACTAGGCACAAAGCAGCGATCGCTGTTGTATTGGTGAATACTACAGAGATTCTTTGCTTCCATCATGGTCCTATAGGTATGCAATATGCATGCTTACATTGTGCCAAGCTGTAACTATGCAAAAAAAAATCAAAATCTAGAGTTCAGCTTTAACATCAATGAATTTTGCCAAAAAAATCAACAAAGTTTGACAATAACATTATCAATTTTGGAGTCAATTAGGTTTAAATTTTACAGAAATGTAATAAAATGTTGCTGCTCATCTCCATAAGTTGTGTGTAGCCTAAACGCATAGTTACATAGTTAGTCTGGCTGAACAAAGACAAAAGTCCATCCAGTTCAACCATCAAAAAAAAAAAAAAAAGTTAGAATCCTACACCCACAGTTGATCCAGATCCAGCATGTGTTGGACATAATTGTAATGGTTGGGTGATAGTCTGTAATTCTGCACAGATTGTCTTTTAATCTAAGCCTGGGGGTATATTTGTGATCTGTTCAGCGATAACTCACATTCACCTTTTATCATAATAGGGATGAAGTCACTACGTTTCCTCACTTTGCCATTTGAAGCTCTCACGTCACAGGAATAAGTCCCAGAATCCTCCAGCCTGGCAGAATGGACTTCATATTGACTGGATGAACTGAATTCCTGAACTTTCCATTCATCTCTGTAGAAAGCAAATTGCAGTATTGTGCTCTGTTTGAACATGAGTCCTGTTACACATCTCAGAGTCATGGGATCTCCATCTACCATCGGATTTTGGATTTTCACAATTCTTGGACTTTCGAACAGTTCTGCAGAGAGGAAAATCCAGGAGGAAAAATATTACTGCTTTTTCTATGTGCAAAAACAACAGGTGAGCTACTAGCATGCTATGAGACCCCTGACCCAGGTTGAGGTGGCTATGCACTACAACAAGGGTTAATTAGCATTATGATTCAGTTTGGAGTTAGTATTAGACTTTGGGTGAAATTTTTTAGGGATTACATGCTGAGAATAAATATTAAGTGCTCAATAAATAGTGGTAAGGCTAAAGCTAAGGTTGTAATTGAATGTAAGAATTTGTTACATTGGACCAGCTTGGATCAATCTAAGTATGTATTTGGACTGGACAAGGTGAAGATTGTGATACCACCACACCACCTTCTCCAACCAGAGAACACTTTGCATTCATTGGGAAAAAGCAAAGTGTTCCCTGAATGGTGTCTCTGCGAGCAGACACCTTCCTTTGTTCACAATGCAGCAGGACAGCCGCTTGGCACAGGACTCGGAAGCTAGCAGAGATCACTAGAGTATTGATGCCTACTACATTGATCTCCAACTTACATGGATATCCCACAAGCATAGAACATACAAACGTACATTGGTGCAAGCTGGACCAATGTAACTATGTAAAAATTGCCATACCTAAACTTCCGCTTTAACCGGAATGAAGAAGACGGTTGGAAAGATGGTAGCTGCATTAGTGGTGCATGCTGGGGAAGGGTTTAAACATTTGGGAGTGACCTTGGAAAGCCTATGTTGCTTCCCAGGCTCTTCCTGGAGAGTGTATTTTGCTCAGGGGCGGACTGACCATTTGGAAACTCGGGCACTGCCCGAGGGCCCGGGGTCAGTAGGGGGCCCCATGAGATGCTCCTGGTACCTTATTCATAGGCGCTTTTGAATTTGGGCAAGGACACAGGGGCCCCATGATCCTCTATTGCCCGGGGGCCCCATGAGTTGTCAGTCCGCCCCTGATTTTGCTGTTTATTCCTGTCCTAAACTTTGAGGCCTGAAGCTTCCTGCTGTCCTCTAGGAAGGTGATTGTTTGGATTGGAACATCAGGAGTGAAGACTTTGCTGCTGAAGAGTGTCCTGAAGAGCTGGGGAGAAGCTTATATTAGTGAACATTGCAGGAAGTTCTGGTGGCTCATCCAAGGGGTTAGTGTGCTGAACTGAAGCTGATCCAAATCTGAATAAAGAGCTCTGGCCTCCTTAATGTTCCTTTTTCTGTTTTGAGTAGAAATTTGTGGTCTGCACTTTTCTTTCTTTTGGGTATCCTGTGCCCTATTCCCTTACTGTTTGAGATTATCTGGTCATATAACAAACTCTGTAGAACTGTCTTAAAGTGACTGGCACCCAATCTCTTTCACCCCCCAAGTCAACGATCCAACTCTTAGGTTGACTATTAAAAGGAGCAGGAGCTGGAAGGAGTTAAGCCTGACTTGTGGAAACCAAAGTCTACAAGCTGATCAGAGACAAGGACACTGTGGAGCCTGTTCCTGGCCTACCTTTAGCCACTTGTAAAGTGGTCTGGAGGAATGTTTCTTCAAAGAGACTCACAATATGGTACAAGGATCTGGCATGGATAGCGATTCAAAAAGGGGTTGAGAACTTTCATGCATGCCAAAAACCTGTGGAGATATCGGCATTGCCCCTTTTGCATCATTCACGCAGAAACTGCTTTGCACGTCTTCCAACAGTGCCCCTTTGCACAGGACCTGTTGAGGGCCCAAGAGCATGAACTCGAAAACTTTGTACTGTGGGTCACTAGAAAGGGCCTCAACCACCAGAATGAGAGGACAGGGTGCCAACCATCAGTAAATTAATGGTCAGTTTGTATTGATGTCTATTGAAGACTATTGCAGACTGGTCCACAGTCTACTCATAGAGTATAAACCTATGGACTTTAATGAGGAAAAGGACATCTGAGAAGATTTCTCCTTCCCCCACTCTCCCTTATGTGTCTTTGTTCTTTAATAAAACTTTGGACCTGTGAACTGTTTCCTCCTCCCCTATTCCTCCTCCCTATCCCCGATCACACCAGATGCCTAATGAAATGTTTTGAACAGTTTGATTTGTTGATGCCAGGTAGGATGTGCTGGTCAGGGGTCCAAGTCAGCACTGTGCATTTGACATTGTGCTGCTTGGTATTTAGTGGTACCTTAGGGCCCACATAATGTTTAAATTAAATGTCAGCCCCCTGAGCCACTTGGGGGTCCCTAATGGATTGTAGGGGGTGAGGGGTGCTACATACCAGGAGGTTTGTGCATCTCTTGTATTTAGGGACTATTGCAGTTCAGCCTGGGCATCATTGAAAGTTTGGAGTGAAATTATGGTTCATTCATTTGTTATTAAATGTTAATCCTCACAAACCTGTTATAAAATGTTCCGCAATCCCTTGGTTGGTCCTGTGACTGACTCACCGTTTATCCCGACCAATATCTCCTGACTCCTCTTCTTTACACTGTTGCTTGCAGTTGTCACTTCACAGGAATATTTCCCAGAGTCCTTCACCTGAGCAGATTGAACTCTATATTGATTATACAAAGTGAATTCTTTGACATTCCGTCCATCTTTGTAAAAATCAAATTTCAGTTCTGCCCTCGGTCTGAGAGGGCTGAGACTGGTGTCACATGTCAGGGTCATCTCATCACCTTCTATCACTGGATCCGGGGTCACTTTTATCTTTGGGATTTCAAATAGCTCTAAAAAGTAATCACATAGACAATCTGTAATAGTAATGTATCTTTTTGTTTTGATGAGTGCAGAATTCACATCACACCGTACAAAATGGGCTGATGCAAGTGCAATACTTTCAACTTATTGCCTTCCTCCTTGCCCTGTTTTATTTATTTTCACTGTCAGGGAAGTACGGATTATGTTCGTGGCAGAACAGCCTTGTAAACTGACTGTGCCCTGGACTGTAGCTGATAACTGCTGCGGAACGTCTTCCTTTGTTACTGCTGTATTATCTTTCTGCAGTGTGGACAAGGTTAAACTGAATGTTCATTAACACAGAAGTGCTGCAGCCTTCTTTATGGAGACCACTTTTTAATGCTGATCTAGGGTGTGTTTCCAGTGCATGGGGAAGCCATCTTGGCTGGGTCTGATTTGTTCCTAGAGGAGGATGATTGCTTGCTGTAACAGAGCAAGAAGAAGGGGGGGCTGGTAGGCTGCTGAGGTAAAAGGAGAGGACTGTCTTGATGCAAGCAGGTATGTGGGGAAAAGACTGGGCTGCTGTTAGCTGAATGAATCCCTGTCATAGCTGATGGGTGAGAACTCAGAGAAGCAAAGAAAGAGATGGAGAACCTTCTCCCTGGGAGGGTGTGAGGTGTGAATTCGATGCCTGGCAAGATTAGACTGTAGTGGAAAGCACTTCTAATGCTCGTGAGGAAGGAAAGGAGAGACTGTCTGAGGAGGATTTAAAGAGAGACATCACAGCAAGTCCTATCCCGCTCTGAGGACTAGAACTGAACCAGACTATGTGCTTGGAGACCCAGAAGGGGGGTCCTGGGTCTGGTAGGAGAGAAACACCATACAAGTTAATCTCTTGTCTGCTTGTGCTTTTTTCAAGGGCCCCAACTTTGCCGGCCAATATTTTTTTCCTTCAATCACTGGCCAGTAGGATTAAACTGGGACTCATTGTCAGGAATGGACTTGCCAATAATGGTGGGACTCACCTGTCTTGTGGGCTGCAGTACCAGGGCTGGCCAGCGGGTGCTCTCTGCTGACTTCTCCTGTTTGATCCCTGGCTTGTGACCCTGACCATTCTCTCCGCCTGCTCCTCCTGTACCTACCTGCCCGATAGTTATCGACCCGGCCTGCCTGACTACGTTGTGCACTATATGTGTATGTACCTGTGTATCTGTATCAGTTTAGGTTTGGGTTTGTTTCACCTTGTTGTATGTATTTGTGTTAGCTTGGGGTTTGGTGCACTGCGTTTATGTTTGTATTGTTTGTCTTAATAAATTGTCTTATTTATACCTTATCTGAAGCCTACGTTTCCCTGTGTCAGTCCACACACTTCTGGTCACACCCGCATCTCTGACATTACACCAAGGCCAATCTGACCAGAAGTGACTGCACAGGGAAGCCATCTTGGCTTGTTGCTGGGAAGGATGGATCTTGATGAGGTTGTGTATTTGTTGCTGCTGGTTTTTGATGACAGAGAATATGCTTATCAGACTCTGAGGGAGTATCCCCGGGATCAACTGCTAGAATGTATACGGATCGCTTATGTTCTAGTAGATCAGGGCACAGAGTTTTCTGAGGTGCAACCTTTGATTCAGGTTTGTGTAGAGTTGGCTTCATCTGGTACCCCTGAAAGCAGGAATGACTTTTTGCCACCATTTAGTGCAGACCAGGTAGAGTCCCTGGTATGGTTATTAGAGGATGATGTGGATTGCTTCTTGGAACATTATGCTGCATGTTCACAACAGGTATTAAGGGATTGTATAAACGCAGTGCAGTCTTTGACCAGACAGGTTTTGTGTAAGCTGAGCTTTGTTCAACCCATACTGCAGACATGGTCAGACTTGTTGCACCCAGCCTCAGTCAGCATACAACGTCATTCCTCCGCTCAAGGCACTCTTCCTGCATCCCCGACAGCACCCCCAGTGATGGCCCAGTATACTCTGCTAACTACCACATATCAGTCCTCTGCTCCCACTCGCTGCACCTATCCTTTCTTTAACCCTGTAAAGAAGTCCTCTGTAGCAACTGCTCCTTCCTCTGTTCCATCCTCCAGCTCTTCTCTGTCTTCAGCTGCTCCATCCGTTTACAAACCTGCGCTTACTTACAGTGCTCCGATAACTAAAACCAGGAAAAGGCGAAAATTCTTTCCAATCAATACCATCCTGCCAGTATCCAAACCGGTCAGCCTGCCATCTGAGAACCCGCCTTCCGTGGTGCAGCCTGGTGCCTCGGCGCCCACAATTCAGCCTGATGTCTCTACCCAGCCTGATGTCTTTTTTTTTTTTTTTTTTTAATTTAAATATTTATTAAATTTTTCATGTTAATACAAAAACCCAAAAAAGGGAAAAAAATTCTCATACAAATAAACATTTCTAACATTTCTATCTTTCCCTTACTAAAAACTCTTTTCTTTCCCATCCCACTACCCCCCCTTCGCACCCCTCATCCCCCCTCCTCCCCCTCTGTAGACTCTAGCCCATTCTACTCTCTTGAGGCTTATTAATTTTTTTGCTAACATCCTGGTTCATATTTTCCTATATTTCTCTTTCAATCCTGCTCTTTCCCATTTTTCCCATCTCCTGAAATAAACTCTCATCTTATCTTCCTGTATATGGTATGATCTTTCCATTCTACCTATCTGGTTTACTCTATTAATCCAGTCTTCCTCCTTCGGTACCTCAGCCTTCCGCCAAAACTTAGGTATCAACCCTTTCGCCGCATTCAAGAAATACCAAATACCTGAGTCTTTATATTTATTTACTGATGTCTCCACATTGTGTAGGAGGCACGTCGTTGGGTCTAACCCTATGTCAATTTCAGTTATTTCTTTAATCAATTTGACTATTATCTTCCAAAAAGCCTGGATTTTCGGACATTCCCACCATATGTGAAACACCGTGCCCATCTCTCCACACCCTCTCCAACACTTATTTGAGTTCTCCCCATTCATCTTGTGCTCTACACTCGGTGTAATGTGCCATCGTGTCACACACTTATAATTAACCTCAACCTCTCTCATACTCACATTATCGTGTATCAATCTAAACATCTTTCTCTGTCTATCTTCATCAAACCCAACTCCCATATCTCTTTCCCATTTTGTGATAAAACTTGACTTTGTGTTTGTGTCTTATTCTGTGAGTATTCTATACACTTTTGAAATACCGTGCTTCCCATCCCTTCGTGTCTCTAACAACCTTTCAAACATATTCCACTCCTGTTTTACTCTCAGGGGTTTCGGTAGATTTCCAATAAAACATTTCAATTGATGATATTTCCACTCATCTATTCTATTAAAAATATCTCCCTCATTCTCTATTAAATCTTTAAGTGATCTCAATTCCCCCTCCACCAAAACATCTCTCAGTTGAGTATCCTCCTTTCTAAACCATCTCCCTGATATCTTATTTTTTCCCGGAGGAAAGTAATCAGTATTTGTGAGAGGCATTAATATAGAATTAAATTCCCATTTCATGTTTTTGTGTAAATTGTCCCATATCCTAAGAACATTTAGAGTGTAGATACTTGTGCTTTCTTTAATTCCCCTAAACTGTGGTGGAACCCATATCATCTGGTTCAATCTAATGCCACTAAGATCATTTTCAATTGTTACCCAACTTTTCCCCTTATGGTTAAATGTCCAGTCATATATTCTTGCTAAAACCACTGCTTTATAGTATCTCTTGACATCTGGTAGACCCAATCCCCCTTTCTCTTTAGTCCTGCTCAATGTTTCATATGCTATTCTGGGTTTTTTATTCTTCCATATGTATCTTGTTAACGTTTTTTTCATTATCTTAAAGAAGGCTTCTGGGATTTTAATTGGTACCATTTGAAATCTATACAGTATTTTAGGCATAATTACCATTTTGACTAAGTTTATACGTCCTATCCAGGATGGATTTCCTCCTTCCAGTCTTTTTAAATCTTCCCTGATCTCATTTATCAAAGAGATATAGTTTAATCTATACAGATGCTTAGATGAGGCAGTGAGTTTTATTCCTAGGTATTTTATCTCTTTTTCTCTCCATATAAAGGGGAATTCTTTTTATAGTTTTTCTTTTTCGTTCTTTGATATATTAATATTCAGGATCTCTGTTTTCGTTGGATTAATTTTTAAATTTGATAGTTCACCGTACTCCTTCAGAATCTTCATTATATTTGGGAGAGTTATTCGGGGGTTCCCCACATAGAACACTAAGTCGTCCGCAAAGGCCGCTACTCTGTGTTCTATAGATTCTATCTGAATTCCCCTTACCGATCCGCTATTTCTTAATATTGACAACAAAGGTTCGAGTGACAATACATATAGCAGGGGGGATAGTGGGCAGCCTTGTCTTGTACCATTGGACATTCCAATGGGTTCTGATCTCTCCCCATTTACCGTGATGATTGCAGTAGGCTCCCTATATAATTTACTTATCCACTCTCGCATTCTATCGCCTATCCCCAGCACTTTTAAGTTGTCCATCATAAAGCCCCAGTCCACTCTATCAAATGCCTTCTCTGCATCAATTGACAAGAGCACCACCGGGGCTTTCCCTTTTCTACTTTTCTGAATAAGCATGAGCATAAGTCGTTATCTCTACCTTCTCTCCCCGGTACAAAGCCCACCTGGTCTCCATGTATCCATTCAGGCATCAAGTCCCTCAACCTGTTTGCTAACACCTTTGCATACAGTTTAGTGTCAGTGTTCAATAATGAGATAGGTCTATAGCTGGAGCACTGAGATGGATCTTTTCCCTCCTTATGAATAAGCACTACATGGGCCTGTCCCAGCCTGATGTCTTTACCCAGCCTGATGTCCTTACCCAGCATGATGTGTCTACCCAGCCTGATGAACTGATCCAGCCTGATGATCCTATTATGCCATATGACTCAGTGCCCGCAGTCTTGCCAGATGACTCGATGCCCGCTGTTCCGCCAGACGACTCGGTGCCCGCTGTCTTGCCAGTTAACTCGGAGCCCGCAGTCTTACCAGACGACTCCGTGCCCGCAGTCTTGCCAGACGACTCCGTGCCCGCAGTCTTGCCAGACGACTCCGTGCCCGCAGTCTTGCCAGACGACTCGGTGCCCGCTGTTCCGCCAGACGACTCGGAGCCCGCAGTCTTGCCAGACGACTTGGTGCCCGCAGTCTTGCCAGACGACTCGGTGCCCGCAGTCTTGCCAGACGACTCGGTGCCCGCTGTCTTGCCAGTTGACTCGGAGCCCGCAGTCTTGCCAGACGACTCAGTGCCCGCAGTCTTGCCAGACGACTTGATGCCCGCTGTTCCGCCAGACGACTCGGTACCCGCTGTCTTGCCAGTTTACTCAGAGCCCGCAGTCTTGCCAGACGACTCGGTGCCCGCAGTCTTGCCAGACGACTCGATGCCCGCTGTTCCGCCGGTTGACTCAGAGCCCGCTGTTGTGCCTGGTGACTCGGGGTCCGTGGTCTTGCCAGATGACTCGGAGCCCGCGGTCTTGCCAGATGACTCGGAGCCCACGGTCTTGCCAGACGATCCAATGCCTGATGACCCAGTGCCCGCTGTCATGCCTGGTGACCCGATGCCCGCGGTCTTGCCAGACGATCCAATGCCTGATGACCCAGTGCCCGCTGTCATGCCTGGTGACCCGATGCCCACTGTCGTGCCTGATGACTTGATGCCCGCTGTCGAGCCAGACGATCCAATGCCTGATGACCCAGTGCCCGCTGTCATACCTGGTGACCCGATGCCCGCTGTCGTGCCAGTTGACTCAGAGCCAGCTGTCACGCCTGGTGACTCGGTGCCCACTGCCTTGCCAGATGACCTGATGCCTGGTGACCCGATGCCCGCTGTCGTGCCTGGTGACCCGATGCCCGCTGTTGAGCTAGATGACCTGGTGCCCGCGGTCGAGCAAGACGATCATATGTCTGATGACCCGGTGCCCGTTGTTGTACCTGGTGACCCGATGCCCGCTGTCAAGCCAGATGGCCCGGTGCCTGCCGCCCTGCCTTGTTGCCCGGTGCCCGCCACCCTGCCTGGGGGCCCGGTGCCCGCTGCTCCGCCTGGTGGCCCGGTGCCCGCCGCCCTGCCTGGGGGCCTGGTGCCCGCCGCCCTGCCTGGGGGCCTGGTGCCTGCTGCTCGGCCTGGTGGCCCAGTGCCTGCTGCCCTGCCTGGTGACCCGATGCCCGCTGTTGAGCCAGATGACCTGGTGCCCGCGGTTGAGCAAGACGATCATATGTCTGATGACCCGGTGCCCGCTGTTGTACCTGGTGACCCGATGCCCAGATGTCGAGCCAGATGCCTGCCGCTCCGCCTGGAGGCCCAGTGCCTGCCGCCCTGCCTGGGGGCCCGGTGCCCGCCGCTTCGTCTGGGGGCCCGGTGCCCGCCGCTCCGCCTGGTGGCCCGGTGCCCGCCGTTCCGCCTGGTGGCCCGGTGCCTGCTGCCCTGTCTGGTGGCCCGGTGCCCGCCGCCCTGCCTGGGGGCCCGGTGCCTGCTGCTCCGCCTGGTGGCCCGGTGCCTGCCGCCCTGCCTGGGGGCCCGGTGCCTGCTGCTCCGCCTGGTGACTCGGTGCCCACTGCCTTGCCAGATGACTCGGTGCCCGCTGTCGATCCAGATGACCTGATGCCTGGTGACCCGATGCCCGCTGTCGTGCCTGGTGACCCGATGCCCGCTGTTGAGCCAGATGAACTGGTGCCCGCGGTCGAGCAAGACGATCCAATGTCTGATGACCCGGTGCCCGTTGTTGTACCTGGTGACCCGATGCCCGCTGTCAAGCCAGATGGCCCGGTGCCTGCCGCCCTGCCTTGTTGCCCGGTGCCCGCCGCCCTGCCTGGGGGCCCGGTGCCTGCTGCTCCGCCTGGTGCCCGCCGCCCTGCCTGGGGGCCTGGTGCCAGCCGCCCTGCCTGGGGGCCTGGTGCCTGCTGCTCGGCCTGGTGGCCCGGTGCCTGCTGCCCTGCCTGGTGGCCCGGTGCCCGCCACTCCGCCTGGGGGCCCAGTGCTCGCTGCTTCGCCTGGTGGCCCGGTGCCTGCCGCCCTGCCTGGGGGCCTGGTGCCTGCTGTTTCGCCTGGTGGCCCAGTGCCTGCTGCCCTGCCTGGTGGCCCGGTGCCCGCTGCTCCGCCTGGTGGCCCGGTACCCGCTGCTCCGCCTGGTGATCCGGCGTCCAGCCTGATGTGCCTCCGTCCGGTGCCCAGCCCGACGTGCCTCCGTCCGGTGTCCAGCCCGAAGTGCCTCCGTCCGGTGTCCAGCCCGAAGTGCCTGCGTCCGGTGTCCAGCCCGAAGTGCCTCCGTCCGGTGTCCAGCTCGAAGTGCCTCCGTCCGGTGTCCAGCCCGATGTGCCAGTCTTTGATATCCCGCCAGTCACCAGACCCGGCGGGTGGGACATTTTGCCCAGCTAGGACTGCTTGGAGTGTCCTGAGGTTGCTCCTTGAGGGGGGGGGGGTACTGTCAGGAATGGACTTGCCAATAATGGTGGGACTCACCTGCCTTGTGGGCTACAGTACCAGGGCTGGCCAGCGGGTGCTCTCAACAACCAGAGGTTCACTTCGGCAATTAGCCATCACCTGGGGCTGATTGCAGGTGTATTTAAGGAATGGCCAGACCTGCAGTCTGTGCCTTGGTGTGTGTTTTTCCATGGGCCCCTGTACCCTGTAACCTGCATTCCTGTTCCTGTCCCTGTCCCTGCCTGACTTGTTGCCGACCCTGCCTGATCCTGACCTCTGCTGACTTCTCCTGTTTGATCCCTGGCTTGTGACCCTGACCATTCTCTCCACATGCTCCTCCTGTACCTACCTGCCCGATAGTTATCGACCCGGCCTGCCTGACTACGTTGTGCTCTATATGTGTATGTACCTGTGTATCTGTATCAGTTTAGGTTTGGGTTTGTTTCACCTTGTTGTATGTATTTGTGTTAGCTTGGGGTTTGGTGCACTGCGTTTATGTTTGTATTGTTAGTCTTAATAAATTGTCTTATTTATACCATATCTGAAGCCTGCATTTCCCTGTGTCAGTCCACACACTTCTGGTCACACCCGCATCTCTGACACTCATATAGCAAGTTAGGACTGTATTTATATGCTGTTAGGTGAATGCAGATCGGTTTTGTTAATTACTGTTAGTCAGAATACTGCAGGTGTTTAACATTTTACTGATTGTACAAATGCACTTATTAATTCTCTCTTCTTTCAGGCTACAAGTGGCCTAATAAATTCTTTGAAATACCTCAAGGTGTGTCGATAGGAAACTGCCACCCCACTCACCCTGGAGGGGTTCCTGAAGACGTTCAGTCAGTAATGAAACACAGGCGGGACTTCCAGTAATGTCATTTCTGCTCGGTGGAACACACACTGGCTCCAGGGTGAGCGGAGCAGCCGCAGTTCCTGATTCTTGGTGAGCTATTAATTCTGGGTGCCAGGATGGTCACCTTGCTATTGCGAGTGCCTTTTATTTTATTTTGAACAGTTTTTAATAATGACGGTGCACAATACTTATTGGTCTGTGTCTCTCATGACTCCCATGTGTGATTGAATACGCCTGTGGAGGTCTGGTTTTGTGCCTCTTGGGGGTGATCTTTTCTGGAGGAGGAGAATGTTACATTAAGAGCACTGATAGACCTTCTTACAAGGGGTCAACTAAATCCGGTGAGTGGGCACAGATTGGACACTTTATTCATATTTTGACACATAGTATTTCATTAGTATTTATTAAATGGCGCAGCTCTCTTTTTTCTTTAGTTTTTAGAGGTATTTAAATACATTTGGTGAGCTGCAGCTGGATATTTTTATACATACTGCCTATACATATTTTCTATATTTATATGATTTACACATGTGTTCATTTTATTTTTCTGATTGAGGTTTTTGAAGCATGGGTGTCCTTTTTTTTTATAATTCCCTGGCCACTGTGGCCGAGGAAAAAGCTGATCAAGCACTATCTGTTCTTGATCAGCTTCAATGGAACAATGGGGTCCAGAGGTGACATGTAAAGCTTTAATATGCCCCTGATGCCTTTTAAGGGCTGGTTCACACTATAGAAGCGCAGTCCAGATGCGTTACGGATGTGTTTTTGCATGTGCATTTTTATGGCGTTTTTGGTGCATTCCGGTGCTTTTTTTTATGTGTTTTTGACGTGCTTTTTTTATACATTTCAATTAATTTTTTCCCTCTCTTTTTCTTCAATTCAAATAGGGACATGTGTGTTCCAGTGCGTTTTTGGTGCACTCCAGTGCATTCCAGTGCATTTTTAATGCTGAGCACTACTAAAACGCTACTAAAATGCTACTAAAAACACTATTACCAGCACTTTTTCCCAGCGTTTTTTGAACTTAAAAAAAAACCCACTAGTGTGCATGGAGCCTTAAGCATTGCCTTTGGACAATTTTAGATACCAAAGTTTGTCACCATTTCAGGAGTGAATTCTTAAGGCTTGGCATGTTCGGTGTCTATTTACTCGATGCAACCCCATTTTCATATTTTTCACCAAAATTGGATAATATCATGTGTTTGTGTGCACTAAAAGTAACCTTTCATCACTCTAGTCAAAATATGGGTTTGATTAAACATTGCAGTAACATCGTTTGACATAAATAAAAAAAATTGGAACTACTACCATTTTTTTTCCCCAGGGTCTCTGCTTTCAGAAAATATAAAATGTTTGGGTGCTTAACTCATCTTCAGGACTAAAATGTGCATTTAAAAGTGGGCACAAATGTAAACTGGTAGCCAAAGGTTTAATAAAACCCTAAAGCTATGTTAAAGCTTAGATAGGTAAAGATCCTATGACTTACTTTGTATGGAGATAAAAGCTTCATCTGTGAACGTTGCATTTGGATACAAAGTTATTTCCTTTGTACATTTGTATCTCCCACTGTTCATCCAGTTTACTATTCCTACATGTAATGTAGATGTATATCCCTGGTTTGGAATGACAGAATCTTCCTTGTAGAAAGTTGTATATTTTTCCATGTAGCCAAAACGATGGCGACATTCCAAAGTCAGATCATCTCCTTCATGAACATAGAGCGGAACCTTCAGGATCACCAGGTCTGGAACACATAGTCACATCACACGATCAAATGATGGTTACAGGACACAGTATTGCTTCTACAATGAGGTTCATTTGTAGTATGGGCAGAGCTGGGACTAGGAGGGGCAGCAGGGGCAGCTGCCCCGGGTGCAGTGTGTTGTGCGGGGAAGCAGCCTGCAGAGTACCTTCAACCAGACTGAGAACCTGCCTTCACCTCTTCCATCTTTTACTGACCCACCCTGCTGCCTACAGGCTGCCTTACCTGACAGGAGGAGCATGAACAGAGGAGCAATGATGTCTCTGATGGTGCGGTCCATTGACTGCACCAGTGGCATGCTTGTGAGGGTCTGGTCTGCATTTCGGGGTGCCAGCAAGACGCTCAACAATTTTTATTTTGTTTTATCTTGCGGCTCTCAAACAGGCAATGCTGTAGTGCTAATATCATAGATCCCAGTTGCAGAAGACAACCGGGGAAAACCTAATCTTGGGAGGGGGGACTGGAAAGTCTTGGCCCCGCACTGAGTATAGGTATACAACAGATGCTTTGTGCCCTGCACCCCCATGTTCCCTTTATCAATTACATAGAAACACAGAAAAGTGACGGCAGAAAAAGACCGAGTGGTCCATCGAGTCCACCCAATTTGTTTTTTTATTTTTGTTTTTTTTTTTCCTTTTTTTGGGGAGTTTTTTTCATTAACTTTTTTGTCTAGAGCAGGCAAGGGTCTCCAAACTTTAAAAACAGAGGGCCAGTTTACTGTCCCTCAGACTTTAGGGGGGCTGAACTGTACCAACTGGAAGCAGAAAAGATCCTATCAGTGGGAAAAAAACAATGCCCCATTTTTGCTGTCAGTGGGAGGAATTGTGCCCCATCATTGGTGTCATTAAGAGGAATTGTGCCCCATCAATGGTTTTAGTGGACTCCATTTTTTGTGTCATTGGGAAGAATTCTGCCCCATCATATATGTCAGTGGGAGGAATTATGCCCCATTGTTGAAATAGTGCCCCAAGGGCCAGATGAAGGCATGCAAAGGGCCACGTCTGCCCCCCCCCACCCCCAGGCCACAGTTTGGAGACCACTGGTCTAGAGTATAGATCTATGCTTGTACCAAGCATGTTGGAAGCTATTTATTGTTGACTGGCTCACTTCCTCTGCTGGAAGTTTATTCCAAGCATCAGCTTCTCTTTCAGTACAATAGTACTTTCTGAGGTTAGTTTTGAACTTTCCTCCAGTTAGACTGCTTATCCCTAGACATCACCTCTTTTCCAGACTGGAGGCTACACCTCTGACTGTTACTGGGATCTTGTAATTAAAGCCTCTTTATTTGTGCTAAGGCAAGACACCTCTAGACTGTTTATTGAGCCATTGTGGATGGACTGTTGCTGTGGGCCTGGCTGCCTTGCACTGATTATGGAAAAAGAACCTGTTGATATACAGTAGACCCTAAGAGGGTCTGGCATGGACAAAGAACACATTAAATTGTACATTTCCAACTAACCAGCAACGACATCCAGTCTGACAGTGTCACTTCCTTCTCCATTGGCCCAGCATCTGTAGTTCCCGCTATGCACAATCTTTGCAGATGTAATGTTATAGATTTTTCCGTCAAACACCCTGTTACCATCTTTGTACCAGACGTAGGTCAGCTCTCCGCTTGCAGTAGACCCCACATCACACGTCATTTTCATAGACTCTACTGTGAAGATCTTCCTCACATTTGGGGTGAAGGTTACCACAGGGCTGACTGCTGATCCTGAAGAGGATTCAAATGGAATTGCAACTTATGCCAAGTTAACTGCACACAATAAAATGTAGTTTTGTAGTATTCTGCTATAATGCAGAATAGAAGGTGTAACAGAACCGGTACCCGACCGCACTTGGGTATATTCCGTTATACCGCAGCTTCCCCTGTCCGAACACCATCCACGGACCACACCCTTGAAATCCCTCAGGAAAATATACAACACCCAGCTCTTCTTAAGACAGAAAGCCAACTCCTTTTATTGTACACAAACAACATGTTTTATACAGAGGGCAGGGAAAGACAACCAGGGACAGGAAACACATCATCAGCCCACCCTATCAGTGGGAAGGGCTACAGTATAGGCAGGAAACACCTCATCACCCCTCCCCATCCAACCAAGACACAGAACAATGGGATGAAACACATGGTAAAGGACATTGACCAACCCCCACACCAATACACAAACAGTACATCCCATAATAGTTGGCTGGACAGGAAGACACAGCACAATGGGGGGTAGCACATGGCAAACAGACAATGGACAGCCATGTGGCCGAGAACAAAGGAACACACACTATACACAAGACTCAGACATTCACATACACACCCTGTACCCCTTAACAGGCACAGGGTGCCTTAAACATAATCCTGTCACAGAAGGGTCCCTCGAAAGCTAGTCACTTGAGTCTAGGTTCACACTGCTGCAGTGTGGGATTCGCAGTGATCAGACAGCATACTGACAGGAATGGTACCAGCAGATTGGTGAAGGGTCAACGTGGTACCAATATATAAAAAAGGCCAGAGATATGTTCCTAGAAACGACAGGCCAGACAGTCTAACATCAATAGTATGTAAACTATTGGAGGGGATGATAAGGGACAACATCCAAGATTTTGCTGATGAAAATGGTATCATTAGTATTAATCAGCATGGCTTTACTAAAGATCATTCTTGCCAAACCAATCTGTTAACATTCTATGAGAAGGTGAGCTGCCATCTAGATAAGGGAAGGCCTGTGGATGTGGTGTATCTAGATTTTGTAAAAGCATTCGACACAGTCCCCATAAACGCTTAATTTACAAACTGAGGTCTGTAGGCATGAACCATAGCGTTTGTACATGGATAGAAAATTGGTTACAGGGGCCGTACAGAGGATGGTGATAAATAGTGTATACTCTGACTGGTCTGGAGTGGTATGAGTTCTGGTCACCAGTTCTCAGGAAAGATGTGCTGGAACTGGAGAGAGTCCAGAGAAGGGCAACAAAGTTAACCACTTCCAGTCCGGACACTTTCACCCCCTTCCAGTCCGGACACTTTCATCCCCTTCCAGTCCTGACACTTTCATCCCCTTCCAGTCCGGACACTTTCCCCCCTTCCAGTCCGGACACTTTCACCCCCTTCCAGTCCTGACACTTTCACCGCCTTCCAGTCCTGACACTTTCATCCCCTTCCAGTCCGGACACTTTCATCCCCTTCCAGTCCAGACCAATTTTCAGCTTTCAGCGCTATCACACTTTGAATGACAATTGCGCGGTCATGCAACACTGTACCCATTTGAATTTTTTAACATTTTTTTGAGATAGATAAAACTTTATTTTGGTGGTATTTATTCACTACTGGGATTTTTTATAAATGAAAAATTCCAAAAATTTGGAACAAAAAAAAGTGTTTTTCTTATAAAATTTTGAAAATAAATAATCTTTCTTCATAAATCTTGGACAAAATTTATTCAGTTATCTTTTTAGTAAAAAAAAAATAACACAAATTAGTTTATAACCAAAAATTATCATTTTTAAAAAGCTTGTCACATGGTACAAGGCTGTTGTGAATAGCCTTGTACCATGTGACCTCTGTAATCATTCACACGTAGTAAGCAATGATGTCAGAAGTGATTGGCCAATCAGTGATCACATGATCAGGACCTCACACAGAGGTCCCGTACAGCGATCGGTGTTCTGGAATCATGATGTACAAACATCATATCCACACGATCAGGAGTATGCGGTATTTTCAGTGTTGAAAGGGTGCATTGAGATACAGTATGTATGTAGCTACTAGAATCCATATAATCCAATATTGTACCGCGCTCCAATATATTCTACCTCATGTGATATAGTGAATACCTGTGTGTGTCTCCAATTGACAAACAATTACATCAAACTATGATACTTAAATCCATAATTAGTATAAATGTGAAAGATATAAAATTTTCTATAAGTGAAAAAACAGAAAATAAGGTGAGAGAGGAGACTATTTCTATGCTATGATCTCCCAAATAGATTGATATTTCTCCTCTGTGTTTAATTTTAATCTGAACAAAACATCTATAATGTTAAAATGTATGTGGGGAAAAATATGTATATTTTTCTATTTATGTAGTATATTATTTAGTCATTCAGATGGGTACATCATATAATGTGCCGTTCAATTTGCCATATGATAGTCCTCCTCTGTATGAATTGAGATGGTATATTCAAACTGGATAATATTATAGATCTGTGTCCACTGCGTGAACCTCTCTCTCCTTAGCACAGCCTTCTCAATAGATCAATAGAAAAACTACATCCCCCAGAGGAAGCTACGAGTCCCTGTAGCGTAACGCGTAGGGGAGGGGCGGTGACATCATCACGCATCCACAGAGGAACGGCGAGTATACACACTGAAGGCAGACACACCTATGAGGCTGATCTTAATGCGATTTGGATACATTTTATGTAAAGCGCTATTATATCTTTCACCATGTGAGTGGAAAATCAAAGCACATTAAACAACTGTAATCCCGGATAAGACACTATGTTTCTTTTCCCTTCTTTTTATGTTCCAAATATGGAGGATTAAGCCAAGCAGCCAGTGGAGAATGATCTATTGAGGAGGCTGTGCTAAGGAGAGAGAGGTTCACACAGTGGACACAGATCTATAATATTATCCAGTTTGAATATACCATCTCAATTCATACAGAGGAGGACTATCATATGGCAAATTGAACGGCACATTATATGATGTACCCATCTGAATGACTAAATAATATACTACATAAATAGAAAAATATACATATTTTTCCCCACATACATTTTAACATTATAGATGTTTTGTTCAGATTAAAATTAAACACAGAGGAGAAATATCAATCTATTTGGGAGATCATAGCATAGAAATAGTCTCCTCTCTCACCTTATTTTCTGTTTTTTCACTTATAGAAAATTTAATATCTTTCACATTTATACTAATTATGGATTTAAGTATCATAGTTTGATGTAATTGTTTGTCAATTGGAGACACACACAGGTATTCACTATATCACATGAGGTAGAATATATTGGAGCGCGGTACAATATTGGATTATATGGTTTACATTTACACACCTAGAGAGGGTGTATGTAGTACCTTGCGATCTAATATATATGTTTTTTATGCACTTAATTTAGTAATATTATAGTTTGTATTTAGTAAATAACTCCTTGTGGCTCACAAGTAACAATTTAACTCCATAGCTACTAGAATCCTCTTTATGTTTCTGCCATTTCAATAATTTAGCAAAATCGATTGATTGGTTGAATGAATGATAGATCTAAAATAAAGACTCACCTGAGTGTCCAAGGATCGTGGCTGTAAAATAAAACAAAAACTGTTACATATTTGAAATACAAATGGCAGTCTATGCAAAAACATTGTGTCTACAAAAAGAATTATAAATATATATAAATATACTGTATGATGTGTTAATTGTGAGTAATAATTGAAGCCCCATATGATAATACTCAAGTCAAAATACAAGTTTTTTTTTTTATTGACAATGTGATTTTGCACAGCAATCCATCAGCAGCTGGTTTGTTCAAATCCTGATGAAGGGGATGGAGATACGATTTTATCACCCCCCCCCCCCCTTCCTCAGTTAGGTTGCTAGGTTGTTTGGCAAATTTAGTTCTTTTGGGCTCCTCTGTAATCAGTGAAGCTCAAACTCTAATGTTGTCTACAGTGGAGTTGTTGATTGCTTTGGACTGTTCTGTGCTTCACAGTCTGCTGGTTTGAATGTTTTCCCCTGCATTCTAGAAGCACGGGTGTCAAACTGGCGGCCCTCCAGGTGTTGCCAAACTACAAGTCCCATGAGGATGATAGAATGTCCCGCCTCTTCAAGTAAAATCATTCTATTTTTCACAACTGTGTTAAAAAAAATGACTAGATCCTCGTTCACTGAATAAGTAGAATAAGTAACAACATGTAGGATATACACTCAACGGCCACTTTATTAGGTCCACCTTGCTAGTATCTGGTTGGACCTCCTCTTGCCTTCAGAACTGCCTTCATTCTTCGTGGCATAATTTCAACAACGTGTTGAAAACATTCCTCAGAGATGTTGGTCCATATTGTCATGAGTTACTGTTGCCTTTCTATCATCTTAAACCGGTCTGCCCATTCTCCTCTGACCTCTGACATCAACAAGGCATTTTCCTCCACACAACAGCCTCTCACTGGATATTTTCTCTTTTTCAGGACCATTCTCTGTAAACCCTAGAGATGGTTGTGGAAAAAATCCCAGCAGATCAGCAATTTTTGACATACTCAAACCAGCCCGTCTGGCACCAACAACCATGCCACGTTCAAAGTCACCTAAATCCCATTTCTTCTCCATTCTGATGTACGGTTTGAACTTCAGCAAGTCGTCTTTATCACGGCTAAATGCCTAAATGCATTGAGTTTCTACTATGTGATTGGCTGATTAACAATTTGTGTTACCAAGCAATTGCATCTAATAAAGTCGTCGGTGAGTGTATATGGCAACATAAAGGTAAATAGGTAGATAATTAAATACTGACAATAGTAAAAGCAGATACTTACAGATGAAGACTATCAGAGCTGCGTACTGGACCATCATTGCAGTTTTGTGGCTAAATATTAGCATGTATAGAACGTATGAGGACTTGGTTTTCCGGAACATGTCAATGGTGTTATGAGCGCCCGCAAAAAAAGGTCAAAGAAACAAATAACATAACTGAAAATAAAGCAAAGGAAATGAGCACGTAAAAAAGTTGCAATGATGATTTTTCTTTAAAGCTGAACTCCAGTTAAAAAAAATAAATTTGACACTTGCAGTGGATTACCCCAAACTAGAAGGGTCAAATGATCAATTTCTTTTTTTTTTTTTCAATTAAATGTTAACCTACTCTGTCCCAGTTAATTCCTTCTCTCATCAGTCTTTAGCTATTATTTTTCTGCTAATTTATTTATTTCAATTTTTTCAACCATTAATATTAGAGATGAGCGAAGTATTCAAAAATTCAATTCGAGTGATTCGGCGAATTTGTGGAAAATATTAGATTCGAGTCGAATATATTCGCTGTGAATTTAACTTAAAAAAGGGTGTTTCTAGGCTTCAGAGAGACTTAATATTAGTGCAGAACACTGTACCTTTAATTTAAATGCCCTTGGAGTCTGCTGGGGAAGAGAAATAATACTGTCAGTCAGTATGACATGCAGATGAGTGCCGTCGATCTTAGAATCACCGCACACTTCACTCATTTGGCCAGTCACGGGGCCAAAACCAGTGTTTGGAGCCACAGTGTGGCGGTGGAGGCAGCAGCAATGGGAGGCCATACAGCACCCTATGACAAAATGGAAACCAGCAGGAGTGTGAGGAGACCTGAAAGTGGCACATGGCAGAGTGGGAGCAATGGGAGGCGGTACAGGGACCCAGGTCACACTGTGGGCCCAGCAGCAGCGTGACCAGGCGGTACGGGGGCCCATGGCAGATTTGGGGCCTGGCAGCACCTATGGGAGGCCTGTAATCTGCCAGCAACCTATGACAAAATGGAAAACCGCAGGAGTGTGAGGAGACCTCAAAGTGGCACATGGCAGAGTGGGAGCAATGGGAGGCGGTACAGGGACCCAGGTCACACTGTGGGCCCAGCAGCAGCGTGACCAGGCGGTACGGGGGCCCATGGCCGATTTGGGGCCTGGCGGCACCTATGGGAGGCCTGTAACCTGCCAGCAAACTATGACAAAATGGAAAACCGCAGGAGTGTGAGGAGACCTCAAAGTGGCACATGGCAGAGTGGGAGCAATGGGAGGCGGTACAGGGACCCAGGTCACACTGTGGGACCAGCAGCAGCGTGACCAGGCGGTACGGGGGCCCATGGCCGATTTGGGGCCTGGCGGCACCTATGGGAGGCCTTTAATCTGCCAGCAACCTATGACAAAATGGAAAACTGCAGGAGTGTGAGGAGACCTCAAAGTGGCACATGGTAGAGTGGGAGCAATGGGAGGTGGTACAGGGACCCAGGTCACACTGTGGGCCCAGCAGCAGCGTGACCAGGCGGTACGGGGGCCCATGGCCGATTTGGGGCCTGGCGGCACCTATGGGAGGCCTGTAACCTGCCAGCAACCTATGACAAAATGGAAAACCGCAGGAGTGTGAGGAGACCTCAAAGTGGCACATGGCAGAGTGGGAGCAATGGGAGGCGGTACAGGGACCCAGGTCACACTGTGGGCCCAGCAGCAGCGTGACCAGGCGGTATGGGGGCCCATGGCCGATTTGGGGCCTGGCGGCACCTATGGGAGGCCTGTAATCTGCCAGCAACCTATGACAAAATGGAAAACCGCAGGAGTGTGAGGAGACCTCAAAGTGGCACATGGTAGAGTGGGAGCAATGGGAGGCGGTACAGGGACCCAGGTCACACTGTGGGCTCAGCAGCAGCGTGACCAGGCGGTGGGGGGGCCCATGGCCAATTTGGGGCCTGGCGGCACCTATGGGAGGCCTTTAATCTGCCAGCAACCTATGACAAAATGGAAAACCGCAGGAGTGTGAGGAGACCTCAAAGTGGCACATGGTAGAGTGGGAGCAATGGGAGGCGGTACAGGGACCCAGGTCACACTGTGGGCTCAGCAGCAGCGTGACCAGGCGGTACGGGGGCCCATGGCCGATTTGGGGCCTGGCGGCACCTATGGGAGGCCTTTAATCTGCCAGCAACCTATGACAAAATGGAAAACCGCAGGAGTGTGAGGAGACCTCAAAGTGGCACATGGTAGAGTGGGAGCAATGGGAGGCGGTACAGGGACCCAGGTCACACTGTGGGCTCAGCAGCAGCATGACCAGGCGGTACGGGGGCCCATGGCCGATTTGGGGCCTGGCGGCACCTATGGGAGGCCTTTAATCTGCCAGCAACCTATGACAAAATGGAAAACCGCAGGAGTGTGAGGAGACCTCAAAGTGGCACATGGTAGAGTGGGAGCAATGGGAGGCGGTACAGGGACCCAGGTCACACTGTGGGCTCAGCAGCAGCGTGACCAGGTGGTACGGGGGCCCATGGCCGATTTGGGGCCTGGCGGCACCTATGGGAGGCCTGTAATCTGCCAGCAACCTATGACAAAATGGAAAACCGCAGGAGTGTGAGGAGACCTCAAAGTGGCACATGGTAGAGTGGGAGCAATGGGAGGCGGTACAGGGACCCAGGTCACACTGTGGGCTCAGCAGCAGCGTGACCAGGCGGTACGGGGGCCCATGGCCGATTTGGGGCCTGGCGGCACCTATGGGAGGCCTGTAACCTGCCAGCAACCTATGACAAAATGGAAAACCGCAGGAGTGTGAGGAGACCTCAAAGTGGCACATGGCAGAGTGGGAGCAATGGGAGGCGGTACAGGGACCCAGGTCACACTGTGGGACCAGCAGCAGCGTGACCAGGCGGTACGGGGGCCCATGGCCGATTTGGGGCCTGACGGCACCTATGGGAGGCCTGTAACCTGCCAGCAACCTATGACAAAATGGAAAACCGCAGGAGTGTGAGGAGACCTCAAAGTGGCACATGGCAGAGTGGGAGCAATGGGAGGTGGTACAGGGACCCAGGTCACACTGTGGGACCAGCAGCAGCGTGACCAGGCGGTACGGGGGCCCATGGCCGATTTGGGGCCTGGCAGCACCTATGGGAGGCCTGTAATCTGCCAGCAACCTATGACAAAATGGAAAAAAAAAGTGTGAAAAAGGCCACCATTTTGGAACGGTAGCGAGGGTCCAACAAGGTGGACAGCCAAAAGTCATCCCTCTGTCTGATGGTTATTATTCGGCTGTCGCTACGCAAGCAACCGATCATGCTATGGGCCATTTGTGCCAAGGAATGCGAGGGACTCCCTGCCTCCATCTCCACAGCATACTACCACGGTGCGTCTGGGTCCTCTGTCTCCTCCTCCTCCTCCTCTACCAGATGCTCCTGCTCCTCCACTCTTGTCCGCTGAGTGGAAAAACCACCCATTTCACTCAATAATTCCTGAGCACCAATGTCCTCCTCTACCTCCTCCTCTTCTTCCTGTCCTGCCCCCACAGGGGTCATGTGGCGCTGAGATCTGTGCGCCACGTCTACCGCACTCTGACCAGCCATTGTTAACAGCATTTGTTCCAGGACGTGCAACAGAGGAATGACCTCGTTCATCCCATAGTCCTGCCGACTCACGAATAGCGTGGCCTCCTCAAAGGGCCTGAGCAAGCGCAGGTGTCACGCATGAGCTGCCAATGGCTGACATCTAAGTTACACAGGGAGTACCTTTATCCGCTTTTAACATCAGGAAATCTGTGATGGCCTTTCGCTGTTCGTAAAGGCGGTCTAACATATGTAGGGTTGAATTCCACCTTGTTGCAACGTCACAGCATGAGGAGTCGGTACGGGGGCCCATGGCAGATTAGGGGCCTGGCAGCAGCTATGGGAGGCCCGTAATCTGCCAGCACCCTATGACAAAAAATTGAACACACCAGCAGTGTGTGAGGAGACCTGAAAGTGGCACATGGCATGAGAGACTGTGGACCTGGCAGCAGCATGAGGAGGCGGTATAGGGGCCCATGGCAGATTAGGGGCCTGGCAGCAGCTATGGGAGGCCCGTAATCTGCCAACACCCTATGTCAAAAAATTGAACACACCAGCAGTGTGAGGAGACCTGAAAGTGGCACATGGCATGAGAGACTCTGGACCTGGCAGCAGCATGAGGAGGCGGTATAGGGGCCCATGGCAGATTAGGGGCCTGGCAGCAGCTATGTGAGGCCCGTAATCTGCCAGCACCCTATGACAAAAAATGTAACACACCAGCAGTGTGAGGAGACCTGAAAGTGGCACATGGCAGAGTGTGGCGATTGAGACAGCAGCAATGGGAGGCCGTACAGGGACCCATGAGAGACTGTGGACCTGGCAGCAGCATGAGGAGGCGGTATAGGGGCCCATGGCAGATTAGGGGCCTGGCAGCAGCTATGGGAGGCCCGTAATCTGCCAGCACCCTATGTCAAAAAATTGAACACACCAGCAGTGTGAGGAGACCTGAAAGTGGCACATGGCATGAGAGACTCTGGACCTGGCAGCAGCATGAGGAGGCGGTATAGGGGCCCATGGCAGATTAGGGGCCTGGCAGCAGCTATGTGAGGCCCGTAATCTGCCAGCACCCTATGTCAAAAAATTGAACACACCAGCAGTGTGAGGAGACCTGAAAGTGGCACATGGCATGAGAGACTGTGGACCTGGCAGCAGCATGAGGAGGCGGTATAGGGGCCCATGGCAGATTAGGGGCCTGGCAGCAGCTATGTGAGGCCCGTAATCTGCCAGCACCCTATGACAAAAAATGGAACACACCAGCAGTGTGTGAGGAGACCTGAAAGTGGCACATGTTTGTGGCATGATTCATGGCGGATTTAGTCAGTTGTGTCAGGAACTGGTGGTTTGAAATCCAGACTAATCCACGCCTGATTCATTTTCACAAACGTGAGTCTCTCCACACTTTCGGTGGACAGTCGTGTCCTCCGCGGAGTTACAATACCTCCTGCCGCACTAAACACGCGCTCCGATGCCACGCTACTGGCCGGGCATGACAGCCTTTCAAGGGCAAATTCAGCTAGTTGGGGCCAAAGGTCAAGTTTCGTTGCCCAGTAGTCAAGGGGATTGTCTACCTCGGTTGGCAGGGTGCTGTCCAAGTAGGCCCAAGCCTGTTGTTTGAGCTCCTGCTCCAGGTCCACCTGATGCTGCTGCTGCTGCTGCGGCTGGTTCGTAGTTTCCTCACTGCGCTGGTGAAGAAAGCTACTCATCATCGACTGCAGACTGAGGCAGCCGCTGCTGGTGGAGCTGCCACTGCTCCTACCACCCCACCCCAGGAAATCGGTGATGGCCTTTCGCTGCTCGTAAAGGCGGTCTAACATGTGTAGGGTTGAATTCCACCTTGTTGCAACGTCGCAGATCAGGCGATGATGTGGAATTCCGTTCTGCCGCTGCAGCTCAATGAGGGTGTGCTTTGCGGTGTAGGAATGGCTGAAATGCATGCAAAGTTTACGTGACATTTTAAGGATGTCTTGCAGTGGGATGGTGGATTTTAGGAACCGCTTGACAACCAGATTGAACACGTGAGCCATGCATGGCGCATGGCACAACCTTCCTTGACGCAGAGCAGACACCATGTTCTTTCCGTTGTCGGTCAACATGGTTCCGATTTTCAGTTTGCGCGGAGACAGCCATCTGTCGATTTCTCTGTTCATTACACTCAGAAGTTCCTCCCCTGTGTGACTACGTTCGCCAAGGCATACCAGGTGCAGCACAGCGTGACACCGTTGCGCCCTGCACATGTGATATGCCGGTCGGGTAATGGGACTTGGCACGGGGGTGGCGGCTGAGGACACGGCGGAAGAAGAGGTGGTAGAGGCGGACATGTTTGCTGGACCAAGGACGTGCAAACGTGGAGGCAAAAGCGTCGTGACCTGTCCAAGTTGCTGGTGCGGCTGTGCCGGCACCACGTTCACCCAGTGGGCCGTAAATGACATGTACTGTCCCTGACCGTAGTTACAGCTCCACACGTCGGCGCTGCCGTGCACTTTGGCAGAGACCGACATGCTCAAAGACTGGCCCACCATCTCTTCTACATGTGAATGCAGGGCTGGCACTGCCTTTTTGGCGAAGAAATGACGGCTTGGCACTCTCCACCGCGGCGCGGCACAAGCCATCATTTCTCGGAAAGGTGCTGAGTCCACCAGTTGGAAAGGGAGGGACTGCAGCACCAGCAACTTGGACAGGAGGACGTTCAGCTTTTGCACCGTCGGGTGCGTGCTCGCAAACTGTTGTCTCTTGGAAACGGATTCCAAGAAAGACTGCTGACGGAATCCGAGAAGAGGAGTAGCAGGAGAAGGAGCATCTGAACGAGCGGAAGATGCCAACGAGCGACAACTCCCCTCAGCAGAGGTGTTGGAGCCTTGACTGGCTGATAGAGGGCGATTGACGTCGGGTGACGGAGCAAGTAACGGAGCGGGTGATGGAGCGGGGGCTGGGGCAGGCAGAACCGCCGTATCTTTATCACGGTTTTCCCAGGCCACCGAATGGCGACGCTGCATATGCTGACGCAACGCTGTAGTCCCAACATGGGCCCCCTGGCCACGCTTTACTTTCTGGCCACATAGTCGACATACGGCTACGTTTACTTCCTCGGGCGGCTTGATGAAAAATTGCCACACCACCGAGTAGGAAACTTTGCCCCCGCTACTCCTCACTGGCTGACTGCTACTTCCTCCGTGCGCACCGGCACCACTACTGGCCGTGGTGGTAGGCTGCAGTGGAGCTGGTGCTCTACTCCGTGGCCGTTTGGCTCCACTGACACTGCTGTGACCCTGCTGCCTCCTGGGCAACCCACCGACTGTTTCGCTCGCTGCCAAGCTGGCACCCTCTTCTCCTGATGATGCGGAAGAAATTACCTGATGACGACGAGGCTGCCAAGTGCGATCAACCTCCTCATCATCAAGTAGGGTCTCCGCCTCACTACTAGCCCCCTCGGCTGCGTCTGGGTCAGGAGACAGACCTGTCTCTAGACCGGCTACCGAACCACTCTCCTCGCCAGTACTTCTTCGCCTGGCTGCTGAAAGGCGGATGTCTCCCCCCGTTCCTGACTGCCCTCTGTTAGCTCTTCCTCACTGTACAGTGGGGCTGAGCCCACAGCATGCGATACTTCGCTTGGTGAGGGAACAGCAAAGGACAGGGGCAGGTAGAGGACACGTGATTTCAGTGGGCTTGCTCCCGGGCCATGCCAACTAACGGTTGTGTCTGACGTACCCACCGACCGTTGGCTGTAGGTGTCAGAGGTGACCTGGGAAGAGGAAGACGACCGAGCCAACCAATCGATGACGGCAGGGTTGTCGGTGGAGACACGACCGCTGGATGACACCGGGAGCACTGGCCTCTGGCTGCGAATAGTGCTGCCTCGACCCCTTCCTCTGCTGCCACGTCTGCTCGCTCCTAAAACATTGCCTCCTCTGCCACTCCTCTGCATGTTGTCTGACATACTCTTTAATTCAACGATTCTGTGTCCCTGAGTAACAATTCTGTGTCCCTGAGTAACAATTCTGTGTCTGTCCCTGAGTAACAATTCTGTGGCCCTAAGTAACGGTTCTGTGGCCCTCAGTAACAATTCTGTGTCCCTGAGTAACAATTCTGTGGCCCTAAGTAACGGTTCTGTGGCCCTCAGTAACAATTCTGTGTCCCTCAGTAACAATTCTGTGTCTGTCCCTTATTAACGTTTACGTGGCCCTAAGTAACGGTTCTGTGGCCCTCAGTAACAATTCTGTGTCCCTGATTAACGTTTCTGTGGCCCTAAGTAATGGTTCTGTGGCTCTAAGTAACAATTCTGTGTCCCTCAAGAAACAATTCTGTGTCTGTCCCTGAGTAACAATTCTGTGGCCCTAAGTAACGGTTCTGTGGCCCTCAGTAACAATTCTGTGTCCCTGATTAACGTTTATGTGGCCCTAAGTAACGGTTCTGTGGCCCTCAGTAACAATTCTGTGTCCCTGAGTAACAATTCTGTGGCCCTAAGTAACGGTTCTGTGGCCCTCAGTAACAATTCTGTGTCCCTGAGTAACAATTCTGTGTCTGTCCGAGTAACAATTCTGTGGCCCTAAGTAACAGTTCTGTGGCCCTCAGTAACAATTCTGTGTCCCTGAGTAACAATTCTGTGTCTGTCTGAGTAACAATTCTGTGGCCCTAAGTAACGGTTCTGTGGCCCTCAGTAACAATTCTGTGTCCCTGATTAAGGTTTCTGTGGCCCTAAGTAACGGTTCTGTGGCCCTCAGTAACAATTCTGTGTCCCTCAGTAACAATTCTGTGTCTGTCCCTGAGTAACAATTCTGTGGCCCTAAGTAACGGTTCTGTGGCCCTCAGTAACAATTCTGTGTCCCTGATTAACGTTTATGTGGCCGTAAGTAACGGTTCTGTGGCCCTCAGTAACAGTTCTGTGTCCCTGAGTAACAATTCTGTGTCTGTCCGAGTAACAATTGTGTGGCCCTCAGTAACAGTTCTGTGGCCCTCAGTAATAATTCTGTGTCCCTGAGTAACAATTCTGTGGCCCTAAGTAACGGTTCTGTGGCCCTCAGTAACAATTCTGTGTCCCTGATTAACGTTTATGTGGCCCTAAGTAACGGTTCTGTGGCCCTCAGTAACAATTCTGTGTCCCTGAGTAACAATTCTGTGTCTGTCCGAGTAACAATTCTGTGGCCCTAAGTAACAGTTCTGTGGCCCTCAGTAACAATTCTGTGTCCCTGAGTAACAATTCTGTGGCCCTAAGTAACGGTTCTGTGGCCCTCAGTAACAATTCTGTGTCCCTGAGTAACGTTTCTGTGGCCCTAAGTAACGGTTCTGTGGCCCTCAGTAACAATTCTGTGTCCCTGAGTAACAATTCTGTGTCTGTCCCTGAGTAACAATTCTGTGGCCCTAAGTAACGGTTCTGTGGCCCTCAGTAACAATTCTGTGTCCCTGATTAACGTTTCTGTGGCCCTAAGTAACGGTTCTGTGGCCCTCAGTAACAATTCTGTGTCCCTGAGTAACAATTCTGTGTCTGTCCGAGTAACAATTCTGTGGCCCTAAGTAACAGTTCTGTGGCCCTCAGTAACAATTCTGTGTCCCTGAGTAACAATTCTGTGGCCCTAAGTAACGGTTCTGTGGCCCTCAGTAACAATTCTGTGTCCCTGAGTAACGTTTCTGTGACCCTAAGTAACGGTTCTGTGGCCCTCAGTAACAATTCTGTGTGCCTGAGTAACAATTCTGTGTCTGTCCCTGAGTAACAATTCTGTGGCCCTAAGTAACGGTTCTGTGGCCCTCAGTAATAATTCTGTGTCTCTGATTAACGTTTCTGTGGCCCTAAGTAACGGTTCTGTGGCCCTCAGTAACAATTCTTTGTCCCTGAGTAACAATTCTGTGGCCCTAAGTAACGGTTCTGTGGCCCTCAGTAACAATTCTGTGTCCCTGAGTAACGTTTCTGTGGCCCTAAGTAACGGTTCTGTGGCCTTCAG
Source organism: Staurois parvus (assembly GCF_062004578.1). Lineage (NCBI taxonomy): Eukaryota > Metazoa > Chordata > Amphibia > Anura > Ranidae > Staurois > Staurois parvus. The sequence goes on along the minus strand of NW_028318744.1, from coordinate 1,039,321 downwards.
TAACAATTCTGTGTCCCTGAGTAATAATTCTGTGTCTGTCCGAGTAACAATTCTGTGGCCCTAAGTAACGGTTCTGTGGCCCTCAGTAACAATTCTGTGTCCCTGAGTAACAATTCTGTGGCCCTAAGTAACGGTTCTGTGGCCCTCAGTAATAATTCTGTGTCCCTGAGTAACGTTTCTGTGGCCCTAAGTAACGGTTCTGTGGCCCTCAGTAACAATTCTGTGTCCCTGAGTAACAATTCTGTGTCTGTCCCTGAGTAACAATTCTGTGGCCCTAAGTAACGGTTCTGTGGCCCTCAGTAACAATTCTGTGTCCCTGATTAACGTTTCTGTGGCCCTAAGTAACGGTTCTGTGGCCCTCAGTAACAATTCTGTGTCCCTGAGTAACAATTCTGTGTCTGTCTGAGTAACAATTCTGTGGCCCTAAGTAACAGTTCTGTGGCCCTCCGTAACAATTCTGTGTCCCTGAGTAACAATTCTGTGGCCCTAAGTAACGGTTCTGTGGCCCTCAGTAACAATTCTGTGTCCCTGAGTAATGTTTCTGTGGCCCTAAGTAACGGTTCTGTGGCCCTCAGTAACAATTCTGTGTCCCTGAGTAACAATTCTGTGTCTGTCCCTGAGTAACAATTCTGTGGCCCTAAGTAACGGTTCTGTGGCCCTCAGTAACAATTTTGTGTCCCTGATTAACGTTTCTGTGGCCCTAAGTAACGGTTCTTTGGCCCTCAGTAACAATTCTGTGTCCCTAAGTAACAATTCTGTGTCTGTCCCTGAGTAACAATTCTGTGGCCCTAAGTAACAGTTCTGTGGCCCTCAGTAACAATTCTGTGTCCCTGAGTAACAATTCTGTGGCCCTAAGTAACGGTTCTGTGGCCCTCAGTAACAATTCTGTGTCCCTGAGTAACGTTTCTGTGGCCCTAAGTAACGGTTCTGTGGCCCTCAGTAACAATTCTGTGTCCCTGAGTAACAATTCTGTGTCTGTCCCTGAGTAACAATTCTGTGGCCCTAAGTAACGGTTCTGTGGCCCTTAGTAACAATTCTGTGTCCCTGATTAACGTTTCTGTGACCCTAAGTAACGGTTCTGTGGCCCTCAGTAACAATTCTGTGTCCCTCAAGAAACAATTCTGTGTCTGTCCCTGAGTAACAATTCTGTGGCCCTAAGTAACGGTTCTGTGGCCCTTAGTAACAATTCTGTGTCCCTGATTAACGTTTATGTGGCCCTAAGTAACGGTTCTGTGGCCCTCAGTAACAATTCTGTGTCCCTGAGTAACAATTCTGTGTCTGTCCGAGTAACAATTCTGTGGCCCTAAGTAACAGTTCTGTGGCCCTCAGTAACAATTCTGTGTCCCTGAGTAACAATTCTGTGGCCCTAAGTAACGGTTCTGTGGCCCTCAGTAACAATTCTGTGTCTGTCCCTGAGTAACAATTCTGTGGCCCTAAGTAACGGTTATGTGGCCCTCAGTAACAATTCTGTGTCCCTGAGTAACGTTTCTGTGGCCCTAAGTAACGGTTCTGTGGCCCTCAGTAACAATTCTGTGTCCCTGAGTAACAATTCTGTGTCTGTCCCTGAGTAACAATTCTGTGGCCCTAAGTAACGGTTCTGTGGCCCTAAGTAACAATTCTGTGGCCCTCAGTAACAATTCTGTGTCTGTCCCTGAGTAACAATTCTGTGGCCCTAACTAACGTTTCTGTGGCCCTAAGTAACAGTTCTGTGGCCCTAAGTAACAATTCTGTGTCCCTGAGTAACGTTTCTGTGGCCCTAAGTAACAATTCTGTGGCCCTCAGTAACAATTCTGTGTCTGTCCCTGAGTAACAATTCTGTGGCCCTAACTAACGTTTCTGTGGCCCTAAGTAACAGTTCTGTGGCCCTCAGTAACAATTCTGTGTCTGTCCCTGAGTAACAATTCTGTGGCCCTAACTAACGTTTCTGTGGCCCTAAGTAACAGTTCTGTGGCCCTCAGTAACAATTCTGTGTCTGTCCCTGAGTAACAATTCTGTGGCCCTAACTAACGTTTCTGTGGCCCTAAGTAACAGTTCTCTGGCACTCAGTAACAATTCTGTCTGTCCCTGAGTAACAATTCTGTGGCCCTAATAACGTTTCTGTGGCCCTAAGTAACAGTTCTGTGGCCCTCAGTAACAATTCTGTGTCTGTCCCTGAGTAACAATTCTGTGGCCCTAACTAACGTTTCTGTGGCCCTAAGTAACAATTCTCTGGCACTCAGTAACAATTCTGTCTGTCCCTGAGTAACAATTCTGTGGCCCTAACTAGCGTTTCTTTGTCCCTAAGTAACGATTCTGTGGCCCTCATTAACAATTCTGTGTCCCTGAGTAATGGTTCTCTGTCCCTAAGTAACGTTTCTCTGTCCCCAAGTAACGTTTCTGTGGCCCTAACTCTGTCCCTAATACAGAGCGGTCTGCCTCTGTTGAATGACTGGAGGCAAATGAAGAATTCTAAAATGGCCGCTATTTATAGCTCAACCATTACACAGTGCTGGCTGGCTGGCTGCTGATTGGCTAATGCGATCACATGTCATTAAGGAATGCATTATGGGTCAGCGCGCCTTGTCTGCGCGCCTTCCCAGACATCCCCGCTCCGTCGCCGCACATGTCCGCCGCCATTTTAGGAAAAATTTTGATTCGCGTGTCCGAAGTAGGCTATATTTCGGATTCGACGCGAATCGAAAATTTTCCAATATTCGACTCGAATTCCACTTCGCCTGCTTCGATTCGCTCATCTCTAGTAGACACCCTAAGCTATCTGCTGAGAGGCATATTGAGTCCATGGAAGATTTATTTTTTTTCCACAAGTTTCTGGAAAATGACAAAAACTTTTTGTTTTCACACAAACTTGTCATTTAAATGATATATTTCTCGCACAAGCCATGGGTATATGTGGAATTACACCCCAAAATACATTCTGCTACCTTTTCCGAGTATGGGGATACCACGTGTGAGACTTTTGGGAGCCTAGCCACATACAGGAGCCTGAAATCCAATGACCACTTTGAAAACCTGAAGGTGTGTAACTTCTTCAGTTCACTTCCTCACTACCTATCACAGTTTCGAAGGCCCTGAAATGCCAGGATAACACCAACCCCCCCCCCCATGACCCCTTTTTGGAAAGTAGACACCCCAAGGAATTTAAAAAAAGGTGTGGTGATTATTTTGCAGAGCTCATTTTTACTCACAAGGTCTTGAAATATAAAAAAGGAAAATAAAAAATATGATTTTGTTTTCTTTTTCTTCAATTTTTGAAAACTTGTGGCAACAAACGAGATCTGCAAAATACTCACCATGCTTCCTATCAAATTCCTTGGGGTGTCTACTTTCCAAAAAGTTGTCATTTGGGGGGGGGGGAGGTTGGTGCTATCCTGGCATTTCAGGGCCTCCGATACTGTGATAGGTAGTCAGGAAGTGTAACGAGGAAATAAAGAACTTTAACAGCCTGAAGGTGAATATTGGATTTTGGGGTCCTGTACTTGGCTAGACTGCCAAAACGCCTCTCACATGTGGTACCCCCATACTCAGAAGAACTAACTGAATTTTTTTGGGGAGTAATTCCACATATACCCATGGCATGTGTGAGCAATAAATCATTTCAGTGGCAATTTTGTGTAAAAAAAAGGTTAGCTGTTCTAACTTTCCCCAACTATACTAAAAAAAAGCCTTTTTTTCGTCAGTGTCACATTGGAGAGATTCCCCATCCCCACTAACAGCACCAACCTGAAGGAGTCTCATGATCCTTTCTTCTTCTATCCAAAATTAATTAAAGCATTTTGGCAAAAGTTGGGCTTTCATATTTTGGGTCTAAATTATTTCCTTTCGTCATGTGCCAAAAAGGTCAAGTTGATAGTGCTGTTTCCTTAGCAATGGCTGTAGTGTAGTGTTTAGCACGCCAGTCTGCGAAGCGTAGGTTTGAGGCACACCTCTGTCACTTCGGACTCCGGGGTAGTAGGTTATAGGCCCCCTTTCTGGCCGTTCACACCGAAGCTCCGTCGACAACCTGGATTGATTGGTTAAGAGCCCAGCTCCTTCCTCTCTCTGTGCTTACCTGTGGATCTGAGACGCCATTGCCAGACTTTTTTACCATTCAGTTTCTGTCATTTGATCTATTCGGAAAGCCTTTCATAGTCCCAGCAGAATCTTCTGGGAACATGGTGACACGCCTTATCTTCCCTTACACAGGGAGTGCATTTTATTATTAACGCTTTACTTCACTTATACACTTATTATCGCGCGCTTTTCTGCTTTCTTTTCATTGTTTCTGCATTATGTGAGTTGAGACCTTTTTATCTGGAGCTGGAACCACCAAAATGGGGACTTTTTATTACCCCCTTTTTTAGCATTAACCACTTGACCTCCTGAGTATTTACCCCCCTTCCTGACCACGCCTCTTTCTGCTATTCGGCGCTGCACTACTTCAGCTGATAATTGCGCGGTCATGCAGTGCTGTACCCAAACGAAACTTACGTACTTTTTTTCACACAAATACAGCTTTCTTTCGGTGGTATTTGATCACTTGTGCGCTTTTTATTTTTCGCGCTATAAACAAAAAAAGACCAAAACTTTGGAAGAAAAATGATATTTTTTACTTTCGACTATAAATAATAAACTCAAAGATAGTTATAAATTTAGGTCAAAATGTATTCTGCTCCATGTTTTTGGTCCAAAAAATCCCAATAAGTGTATATTGATTGCTTTGTGTGAACGTTATAGCGTCTACAAACTATGGTATAGATACTGCAATTTACGCCATTTTTTTTGCTATACAGCGCTGCGCTAGTTTAACGGACGATTGCGCGGTCATGCAATATGGTACATAAATGAAATTTATGTCATTTTTTTAACACAAATAGAGCTTTCTTTTGGTGGTATTTGATCACCTGTGCACTTTTTATTGTTGGTGCTATAAACAAAAAAATTTTTTTGAAAAAATATTTCTTTTTTTAAAAAAATAGATGTCATTATAGATGTCATAAAAAATATCCAAAAAAACTAAACTTTTGTCATAAATTTAGGCCAAAATGTATTCTGCTACATGTTTTTGGTTACAAAAAAATACCAATAAGTGTATATTGATTGCTTTGTGTGAAGTTATAGCGTCTACAAACTATGGTATAGATAATGGAATTTACACAGCTTTTACTTTCTGACTGCCCATCACATTTCTTGAGGTGTTAAAATACCAGGACAGTACAAACACCCCCAAATGACCCCTTTTTGGAAAGTAGATACTCTAAGCTATCTGCTGAGAGGCATATTGAGTCCATGGAAGATTTCTTTTTTTTCCACAAGTTTCTGGAAAATGACAAAAACCTTTTTTTTTTTACACAAAGTTGTCATTTAAATGATTTATGTCTGGCACAAGCCATGGGTATATGTGGAATTACACCTCAAAATACATTCTGCTACCTCTTCCGAGTATGGGGATACCACGTGTGAGACTTTTTGGGAGCCTAGCCACATACAGGAGCCTGAAATCCAATGACCACTTTGAAAACCTGAAGGTGTGTAACTTCTTCAGTTCACTTCCTCACTACCTATCACAGTTTCGAAGGCCCTGAAATGCCAGGATAACACCAACCCCCCCAAATGACCCCTTTTTGGAAAGTAGACACCCTAAGGAATTTAAAAAGAGGTGTGGTGATTATTTTGCAGAGCTCATTTTTACTCACAAGGTCTTGAAATATAAAAAAGGAAAATAAAAAATATGATTTTGTTTTCTTTTTCTTCAATTTTCGAAAACTTGTGGCAACAAACGAGATCTGCAAAATACTCACCATGCTTCCTATCAAATTCCTTGGGGTGTCTACTTTCCAAAAAGTTGTCATTTGGGGGGGGGGGGAGGTTGGTGCTATCCTGGCATTTCAGGGCCTCCGATACTGTGATAGGTAGTCAGGAAGTGTAACGAGGAAATAAAGAACTTTAACAGCCTGAAGGTGAATATTGGATTTTGGGGTCCTGTACTTGGCTAGACTGCCAAAACGCCTCTCACATGTGGTACCCCCATACTCAGAAGAACTAACTGAATTTTTTTGGGGAGTAATTCCACATATACCCATGGCATGTGTGAGCAATAAATCATTTCAGTGGCAATTTTGTGTAAAAAAAAGGTTAGCTGTTCTAACTTTCCCCAACTATACTAAAAAAAAGCCTTTTTTTCGTCAGTGTCACATTGGAGAGATTCCCCATCCCCACTAACAGCACCAACCTGAAGGAGTCTCATGATCCTTTCTTCTTCTATCCAAAATTAATTAAAGCATTTTGGCAAAAGTTGGGCTTTCATATTTTGGGTCTAAATTATTTCCTTTCGTCATGTGCCAAAAAGGTCAAGTTGATAGTGCTGTTTCCTTAGCAATGGCTGTAGTGTAGTGGTTAGCACGCCAGTCTGCGAAGCGTAGGTTTGAGGCACACCTCTGTCACTTCGGACTCCGGGGTAGTAGGTTATAGGCCCCCTTTCTGGCCGTTCACACCGAAGCTCCGTCGACAACCTGGATTGATTGGTTAAGAGCCCAGCTCCTTCCTCTCTCTGTGCTTACCTGTGGATCTGAGACGCCATTGCCAGACTTTTTTACCATTCAGTTTCTGTCATTTGATCTATTCGGAAAGCCTTTCATAGTCCCAGCAGAATCTTCTGGGAACATGGTGACACGCCTTATCTTCCCTTACACAGGGAGTGCATTTTATTATTAACGCTTTACTTCACTTATACACTTATTATCGCGCGCTTTTCTGCTTTCTTTTCATTGTTTCTGCATTATGTGAGTTGAGACCTTTTTATCTGGAGCTGGAACCACCAAAATGGGGACTTTTTATTACCCCCTTTTTTAGCATTAACCACTTGACCTCCTGAGTATTTACCCCCCTTCCTGACCACGCCTCTTTCTGCTATTCGGCGCTGCACTACTTCAGCTGATAATTGCGCGGTCATGCAGTGCTGTACCCAAACGAAACTTACGTACTTTTTTTCACACAAATACAGCTTTCTTTCGGTGGTATTTGATCACTTGTGCGCTTTTTATTTTTCGCGCTATAAACAAAAAAAGACCAAAACTTTGGAAGAAAAATGATATTTTTTACTTTCGACTATAAATAATAAACTCAAAGATAGTTATAAATTTAGGTCAAAATGTATTCTGCTCCATGTTTTTGGTCCAAAAAATCCCAATAAGTGTATATTGATTGCTTTGTGTGACAGTTATAGCGTCTACAAACTATGGTATAGATACTGCAATTTACGCCATTTTTTTTGCTATACAGTGCTGCGCTAGTTTAACGGACGATTGCGCGGTCATGCAATATGGTACATAAATGAAATTTATGTCATTTTTTTAACACAAATAGAGCTTTCTTTTGGTGGTATTTGATCACCTGTGCACTTTTTATTGTTGGTGCTATAAACAAAAAAATTTTTTTGAAAAAATATTTCTTTTTTTAAAAAAATAGATGTCATTATAGATGTCATAAAAAATATCCAAAAAAACTTTTGTCATAAATTTAGGCCAAAATGTATTCTGCTACATGTTTTTGGTTACAAAAAAATACCAATAAGTGTATATTGATTGCTTTGTGTGAAGTTATAGCGTCTACAAACTATGGTATAGATAATGGAATTTACACAGCTTTTACTTTCTGACTGCCCATCACATTTCTTGAGGTGTTAAAATACCAGGACAGTACAAACACCCCCAAATGACCCCTTTTTGGAAAGTAGATACTCTAAGCTATCTGCTGAGAGGCATATTGAGTCCATGGAAGATTTCTTTTTTTTCCACAAGTTTCTGGAAAATGACAAAAACCTTTTTTTTTTTACACAAAGTTGTCATTTAAATGATTTATGTCTGGCACAAGCCATGGGTATATGTGGAATTACACCTCAAAATACATTCTGCTACCTCTTCCGAGTATGGGGATACCACGTGTGAGACTTTTTGGGAGCCTAGCCACATACAGGAGCCTGAAATCCAATGACCACTTTGAAAACCTGAAGGTGTGTAACTTCTTCAGTTCACTTCCTCACTACCTATCACAGTTTCGAAGGCCCTGAAATGCCAGGATAACACCAACCCCCCCAAATGACCCCTTTTTGGAAAGTAGACACCCTAAGGAATTTAAAAAGAGGTGTGGTAAGTATTTTGCAGAGCTAATTTTTACTCACAAGGTCTTTTAATTTAAAAAAAGAAAAGAAAAATATATGTTTTTGTTTTTTTTTCTTCAATTTTCAAAAACTTGTGGCAACAAATGAAATCTGCAAAATACTCACCATGCTTCTTATCAAATTCCTTGGAGTGTCTACTTTCCAAAAAGGGGTCATTTGGGGGGAAGGGGGAGGGGGGGTTGGTGCTATCCTGGCATTTCAGGGCCTCCGATACTGTGATAGGTAGTCAGGAAGTATAATGAAGAAATAAAGAACTTTAAATGCCTGAAGGTGAATATTGGATTTTGGGGTCCTGTACTTGGCTAGACTGCCAAAACATCTCTCACATGTGGTACCCCCATACTCGGGAGAAGTAGATGAATTTTTGGGGGGAGTAATTCCAAATATACCCATGGCATGTGTGAGGAATAAATCATTTAAGTGACAATTTTGTATAAAAAAAAGGTTAGCTGTTCTAACTTTCCCCAACTATACTAAAAAAAAAGCTTTTTTTCGTCAGTGTCACATTGGAGAGATTCCCCATCCCAACTAGCAGCACCAACCTGAAAGAGTCTCATGATCCTTTTTTCGTCTATCCAAAATTAATTAAAGCATTTTTGCAAAAGTTGGGCTTTCATATTTTGGGTCTAAATTATTTCCTTTCGTCATGTGCCAAAATATAATGTTTGCCTTCTGTGCTGGTCAATGATGCTTTTTAAGTCATTCTTAGAGGTTGAATATTATTATTATTATACAGGATTTATATAGCGCCAACAGTTTGCTCAGCGCTTTACAATATAACGGGAGACAATACAGCAACAATACAGTTCAATACAAGAGGGATAGGAAGGCCCTGCTCCTTGGAGCTTACAATCTAGGAGGGAGGGGCTAGTGGTACAAAAGGTAGTAACTGTGGGGGATGGACTGGTTGGAAGAGTAGAAGATTCCATTATTAGCTGAGGGCAGGATAGGCTTCCCTGAAGAGATAGGTTTTCAGAGATCGCCTAAAAGTGAGCAGAGTAGGCGATGGTCTGATAAATTGGGGTATAGAGTTCCAGAGGATGGGGGAAGCTATGGAGAAGTCCTGGAGACAAGCATGGGAGGAGGAGACAAGTGAGCTAGAGAGTAGGAGGTCTTGCGAGGAGTGGAGAGTGCGGTTTGGGTGATATTTAGAGACAAGACCGGTAATGTAATTTGGGGCAGAGTTATAAATGGCTTTATAGGTTATTGTTAATGTTTTGAATTGTATCTGTTGGGCAACGGGAAGCCAGTGGAGGGATTGGCAGAGAGGGGTGGAGGACACTGAGTGGAGGCCAGTGGAGGGATTGGTAGAGAGGGGTGGCAGATACAGAACGGTTAGTAAGGTGGATGAGTCTGGCAGCAACATTAATTTTAGACTGAAGAGGGGATAGCCTGCTATGAGGTCGGCCAATGAGGAGGGAGTTACAATAGTCAAGGCTAGATATAACAAGGGAGTGAATAAATTGCTTAGTAGTTTCCGAGGTTAGGAATGGGCGTTTCTTGGAGATGTTGCAGAGTTGAAGTCTACAAGATTTGGACAGTGAATGGATTTGGAACTGAAAGGACAGATGGGAGTCTAGGATTACACCTAGTACCCTGGCATGGGGGGAGGGACTGATGATTGTGTTATTGATCTTGATGGAGAAGTCAGGGGAGGGGGCATGGGCTGGGGGGAATACTAAGTACCTCAGAGTACCTCAGAATACCTCAGAGTCTCTGAGGCCAAGAGAGTGGAGTTTTTTGAGGAGAAGGGGATGGTCAACTGTATCAAAAGCCGCAGAGAGGTCAAGTAGTAAGAGTACGGAGTAGTGGCCATTGGTTTTAGCTGTTATTAGATCATTAGTGAGTTTTAGTGAGTTTGTACTGCTTGGTGGAACAAACCTTCACCATGTCATTTATATGGGCGAGGTCTACACTCTTCTCCTGATACATAAGGCCAAAGCCATCAATGAAAAACCAATCTAGATAAAATCTGGGTAGATATCAGAAGTTCCAATTTTCCAGCATTCTCACAATCCATCATGTCTCCTTTAGCTCTTCTTGATATGATTGTATAAGATTACGGCAAGTAGAAATATTATGAGCCCAGACAGTGCCAGTCAGACAATATTTTGCAGTTTATAGTCATCTTTTTCTATTTTTCCTGGAAAAGTTAAAGAAAAACATCAATGATTTATAGCAAAAAAATATGATCTATCATACATGTATAATTATTTGTGAACAAGCAAATGTAGGAATCTTTACATCACATCAACAGATGACATCATACATCTATTTATATAGCATAGCAAAAAAACTCACTGGGCAGAGACCATGCCATTACCACATGTTGTTTGTTTTCTCTGAAACCCCTCATAAGTTTTTTTTTCGTTTTATAATTAATATTGTCAGAAAAAGTAACCCCAGTACCAAAGCTGTTTCTGAAGGCCACTCTTAATGGCTCTTCATGTATTATACCACTAATTGTTCTGTTCAACTCTTGGTGTCATGGGCATGGAAAAGACCCAGCGGTAGACATGGGTTTTCTGTAGTACAAAGTCTAAAAGCATCCACTCTTTCCTAACCAGCAGACCATGAAAGGAGGTAGGGGTTTTGCTGTAGGATACACTTGGGTCATAACTTTCAAGGGGGCCTCACTTGGACTAACTCCAGTACCAAAGCTGTATCCGAAGGTCACACTCAATGGCTCTTCATGGCTTACATCACTAATTGTTCTGTTCAACTCTTGGTGTCATAGGCATGGAAAAGATCCAATGGTAGACATGGGTTTTCTGTAGTACAAAGTCTAAAAGCATCCACTCCTTCCTAACCAGCAGACCCTGAAAGGAGGTAGTGGTTTTGCTGTAGGATACACTTGGGTAATAACTTTCAAGGGGGCCTCACTTGGACTAACTCCAGTACCAAAGCTGTATCTGAAGGCTACACTCAATGACTCTTCAAGTATTATACCACTAATTGTTCTGTTCAACTCTTGGTGTCATGAGCATGGAAAAGATCCAACTGTAGATATGAGCTTTCTGTAGTACAAAGTCTAAAAGCATCCACTCTTTCCTAACCAGCAGACCATGAAAGGAGGTAGAGGTTTTGCTGTAGGATACACTTGGGTCATAACTTTCAAAGGTGCCTCACTTGGACTAACCCCAACACCAAAGCTGTTCTGAGGGCCACAGACAATACCTCTTTATGTCTTATACCACTAATTGTTCTGTTTAACCATTGGTGTCATGGACATGAAAAAGATCCAATAGTAGACATGGGCATTCTGTAGTGTGAAGTGTAAAACCATCCAACTCATCTTGATGTATAGATTTGACAGAAGCATGTAATTATGAAGCAGAATCTTAGTTTACATACCTGAATACGTCATATGAATGACTTGGTGGAGGGACACCTCCCTTGTCCATTCTTGTAGAGAGCTGATCTGCAACTCAGCGTAGTTCTGGCACAATATAATCATTCTTACCTTGTACTGCAGACTTCTTTGTTCCACCGGGCAGGGAGGTATAGGAACTGTTTGTCCAGATCCTACCTGCTAGTTGATACAGCCACTACCTAGCCAGTCCTTGCCAGGCCTTTATATCAACCTCACTCTTTAGCTGCCCTCAGACCACCACCTGAGCAATAGGTTCAGTTCTTAGCCCAGTGCTCCAGTCTGTGTTAAACTTTTCAATCCCGCATTCTTGCTTCTCTGGTTACCCACTTTAGCTTGTATTTGACTTTGCGTGTTCGCTGCCAACCCTTACCTTTGGCCTGTCCCTTTTCTTAAATCTGCCTGTCAACTTTGTGCAAAGCTCTGGTTCTAATCCTTGGTCAGTTGCCATCTGCACAGGAGGGCCACAACCTGGTCAACCCTCCAGTAGAGTCCATCACTCCTTGCTGGTGCTCTGGGGAAAAGCTGGTGGAAAGTATTTAGGCTCTGTGCCTTGGCCTTTTAAAGAGCTCAAAAACAAGCCGGCACTTGGTATCCTGGGTACCCTTTATTACCAAACACAGCAGCTAAGTGGATTTCCTCCCACACTCCAAAGACGTGCTGGTGGGCTAATTGGCTCCTGTCTAAATTGGCCCTAGTATGTGTATGTATGAATGTGAGATAGGGACCTTAGATTGTATGCTACTTGAGGGTAAGGGACCTTAGATTGTACACCCCTTGAGGGTAAGGGACCTTAGATTGTACACCCCTTGAGGGTAAGGGACCTTAGATTGTATACCCCTTGAGGGTAAGGGACCTTAGACTGTACACCCCTTGAGGGTAAGGGAATTTTTGGAACTTTAGTAACCGCTTCGTTTTCAAGATGACCATGCAAAAAAAAAAACAGATGATCATTCATCCGATATTCTCATCATGTGTACAAAGCAGTAGATTGAAAAAGAATAATATCATTGGTGAGCTCATTAGCACTCCTGTTTATAACTACCACCCACATGGAATACAACCAAAATTGTAGTATTTCCAGTATATGTCAATATATTTGGGAGGAATATTTTTCAAATACATTTAAAATGTATTTTGCTTCCATGTAAGAATCCATGGGTGGCTGAACGTCACTGAAATGGCAGCACGCTGTGAGATGGCATACCTGCTTTTAGTCTCACTCGGAGTGACAATCTTACTGATAGGTGGCGCACATGTGGCGGGTCAGTCCAGAGACAACAGTGTTAGTGCGCATGGAACTTCGTGTGGTGGTGAAGTTTCTTGTGAATGAAGGTGTAAAACCCGCGGATATCTACAGAAGACTTTAAGCACAGTATGGTGATGAGCCGCAGTAAGACATTCGAATGGTGTGAATGTTTCAAAGATGGCCGTACGTCCGTCAATGACGATCCTGGCCGTGGTGGTTCCCAGCCCATTTCAGTCATTCCTGGGAACATTAAACCTGTGGACAATTGACACATAAACTAGTGTAATTGCACAAGAGACAAATCTTCCTGTGGGAACGGCAAACAGAATGATGATTAAGTGAAGCTGGCTGTCCTAGGAGGTTCAGGCGTACTGACAAATCTTTCTATGCCAAAGCTTTCCAGGGATTAGTTACACTAAAAACTGGCATAAGTGTATAAATGTAGCAGGGGAGTATGTAGAAAAATAAATGCAGTTTCTACTCCTTGAAATGTGTTCTTTTATTATATAAACTTAAAAGTCCTGGTTTATCTTGAATGCCCCTTGTGTGTGTGTATATGTGTATATACAGTGGGGCAAAAAAGTATTTAGTCAGCCACCAATTGTGCAAGTTCTCCCACTTAAAAAGATGACAGAGGCCTGTAATTGGCATCATAGGTAGACCTCAACTATGAGAGACAAAATGAGAAAAAAAATCCAGACAATCACATTGGCTGATCTGGAAAGAATTTATTTGCAAATTATGGTGGAAAATAAGTATTTGGTCACCTACAAACAAGCAAGATTTCTGGCTCTCACAGACCTGTACCTTCTTCTTTAAGAGGCTCCTCTGTCCTGCACTCATTACCTGTATCAATGGCACCTGTTTGAACTTGTTATTAGTATAAAAGACACCTGTCCACAACCTCAAACAGTCACACTCCAAACTTCACTGTGGTGAAGACCAAAGAGCTGTCGAAGGACACTAGAAACAAAATTGTAGACCTGCACCAGGCTGGGAAGACTGAATCTGCAATAGGCAAGCAGCTTGGTGTGAACAAATCAACTGTGGGAGCAATAATTAGAAAATGGAAGACATACAAGACCACTGATAATCTCCCTCGATCTGGGGCTCCATGCAAGATCTCCCCCCGTGGGGTCAAAATGATCACAAGAACGGTGAGCAAAAATCCCAGGACCATACGGGGGGACTTAGTGAATATGCTAAAGATAGTTATTAAGAGGTTGTTGAATAAATTATCGTGTCACCCAATATTTGGTCTCCATTCAGTAGCCAAAAGAGGCATACAAAAAGGGGGATTTGTGAAAAGAGATTCACAGAAAAGCGGCTACATTATGAACAGAACGTGACACTCAGAAAAAATTTCCAAAAATTATGCTTTATTACACATATATAAATATGACATATGGGCATTCGCCCTGGTTTACCATCACCTCAGTATGAGACAATACACACAGACCTAAAACCATATAAAATGACACCAAAACCGGTCTGAATGCATGTGCAACAGAAAAAATGACTACAAGAGTCTAATGTCCCTGTAGCACAGACACATAGGTGAACACTTCCCAAAGGAGGTGTATCCAAAAATTATACCATAGGCATACCATAATATAAGATATTATAGATTAAGCTATTACCATGATGGTAAATCCCAATCAGGGAATCCAAAAATTATACTATGGATATGGATATCACATGTATGCAATACAGCAAGCACAATATGCGTCAAAAAGAGAACAGCAAGCCTCAGGCCTGTATGAAGGAAGACATAAATGTCAAATATATGATGCAATACATTCCTGTGCCGGCACAAGTGGTTGGGGCCCATTCATCTGTAATATAAACAGCTGTTTCCTAGAGCTCTTGAATGAGAATATGCCCCATTTATTCCCAGGATGGAAGAAAAGATGCACAAAGCAGCACTCTGCTTGAAATGGTTTCTTCACCACTATATGTGGACTACACACCACTTTTCGTAGGAAAAACAAGACACATCCCAATAGATCTTCTGCCTGTTGAAATATATGTGGTATATCTTGTTTCCTATACAAAGCACCATGATGTCCCCATCCTGTAGTGAAACAAATAATATGTGGGAAGTCACTGACAGAGCTTACACTCTATATAGGATATATAGGTCATATAGATCACAGAGGACCATATATCTAATGTCCTGTAACAGTCCACTCACCACCTGTGCTGTGGATAATAGGAATGAAAGAGATGTCCTTCATAGGTACTGCCATACAGGGCCAAAGAGGCCAAGGAACCACCGCTGACATCCGCCGATATACCGTGGGTTCCAGCCCCTTCTTGGCGCTTGTGCTGCTTAAGCTTGCCTCATGGCATGTGAAGATGGCTTCCTCCTTATGGGTCAGCGTGCGTTCCACCTAGTGCGCATGACCGGAAGTGACGTATCTGACGTATGACGTCAACGCGTTTCGCCGATGGGCGTATCTCACTCAGCTTCGTCAGGACCAATGAAACAACTGCATTTCAATTTCCTATTTATAGTGGGTCAAGACCCACCCATTTATGCAAAAAAACAGCCTGCAGTTATTCCTAATGGAAGAAAAAAGGGGGCTAAATAGTGAATTTAGTGGACTTAGTGAATAACCTGCAGAGAGCTGGGACCAACGTAACAAAGGCTACCATCAGTAACATACTACGCCGCCAGGGATTCAGATCCTGCAGTGCCAGACGTGTCCCCCTGCTTAAGCCAGTACATGTCCGGGCCCGTCTGAAGTTTGCTAGAGAGCATTTGGATGATCCAGAAGAGGATTGGGAGAATGTCATATGGTCAGATGAAACCAAAATAGAACTGTTTGGTAGAAACACAACTCGTCGTGTTTGGAGGAGAGAGAATGCTGAGTTGCATCCAAAGAACACCATACCTACTGTGAAGCATGGGGGTGGCAACTTCATGCTTTGGGGTTGTTTCTCCCCAAAGGGACCAGGACGACTGATCCATGTACAGGACAGAATGAATGGGGCCATGTATCGTGAGATTTTGAGTGCAAACCTCCTTCCATCAGCAAGGGCATTGAAGATGAAACGTGACTGGGTCTTCCAACATGACAATGATCTCAAACATACCGCCCGGGCAATGAAGGAGTGGCTTCGTAAGAAGCATTTCAAGGTCCTGGAGTGGCCTAGCCAGTCTCCAGATCTCAACCCCATAGAAAACCTTTGGAGGGAGTTGAAAGTCCGTGTTGCCCAGCGACAGCCCCAAAATATCACTGCTCTAGAGGAGATCTGCATGGAGGATGGGCCAACATACCAGCAACAGTGTGTGCCAACCTTGTGAAGACTTACAGGAAATGTTTGACCTCTGTCATTGCCAACAAAGGATATATAACAAAGTATTGAGATGAACTTTTGATATTCACCAAATACTTATTTTCCACCATAATTTGCAAATAAATTCTTTCCAAATCAGCCAATGTGATTGTCTGGATTTTTTTTCTCATTTTGTCTCTCATAGTTGAGGTCTCTCTATGATGCCAATTACAGGCCTCTCTCATCTTTGTAAGTGGGAGAACTTGCACAATTGGTGGCTGACTAAATACTTTTTTGCCCCACTGTATATATATATATATATACAGTATGTGTGTGTATTACACTATATTGTCAAAAGTATTGGGCCGCCTGCCTTTCCACGCACATGAACTGAATCCCAGTCTTAGTCCGTAGGGTTCAATATTGAGTCGGCCCGCCCTTTGCAGCTATAACAGCTTCAACTCTTCTGGGAAGGCCGTCCACAAGGTTTAGGAGGGTGTCTATGGGAAGGTTTGACCATTCTTCCAGAAGCACATTTGTGAGATCAGGCACTGATGTCGGGGGAGGAGGCCTGGCTCGCAGTCTCCGCACTAATTCATCCCAAAGGTGTTCTATGGGGTTGAGGTCAGGACTCTGTGCAGGCCAGTCAAGTTCCTCCACTTCAAACTCGCTCATCCATGTCTTTATTGGCCTTGCTTTGTGCACTGTTGTGCAGTCATGTTGGAACAAACTCTTCCCACAGAATTTGTAATTGCCAAAATGTCTTGGTATGCAGACACCTTAAGAGTTCCCTTCACTGGAACTAGAGGGCCAAGCCCAACCCCTGAAAAACAATCCCACACCATAATCCTTCCTCCACCAAACGTTACACTTGGCACAATGCAGTCAGGCAAGTACCATTCTCCTCGCAACCATCAAACCCAGACATGTCCATTGGATTGCCAGACAGAGAAGTGTGATTCATCACTCCAGAGAACATGTCTCCTCTGCTCTCAAGTCCAGTGGCAGCATCCGACGCTTTGCATTGCACTTGGTGATGTAAGGCTTGGATGCAGCTGCTCGGCCATGGAAACCCATTCCATGAAGCTCTCTACGCACTGTTGTTGTGATAATCTGACGGCCACACCAAGTTTGGAGGTCTTTAGCTATTGACTCTGCAGACAGTTGGCGACTTCTGAGCACTGTACGCTTCAGCAGCTCTGTCATTTTACGTGGCCTACCACTTCGTGGCTGAGTTGCTATTGTTCCCAGTTGCTTCCGCTAACAGTTGAGTGTGGAATATTTAGTACCCAGGAAATGTCACGGATGGACTTATTGCACAGGTGACAACCTATCACAGGACCACGCTTGAAGTCACTGAGCTCCTGAGAGCGACCCATTCTTTCACCAATGTTTGTAAAAGTAGTCTGCATGCCTAGGGGCTTGATTGTATACACCTGTGTCCATGGAGGGGAATGGAACACCTGAATCCAAAGATTTGGAGGGCTGGCCCAATACTTTTGGAAATATAGTGTATGTATATCTTACCTAAACCTAAAACACTGCATTGTACATTAGCCTGACACACTTGTATATAAAGATTCTTAGATAATTGTGGCCAGTTGGTTACAAAGCGTGCAAAGTTGTTTCTGTTTGTGGTCAGTTGTTCACTCAATAAACTATTTTTAAAATGACTTACAAGAATGGTTGGTCTCTAAATTTGCACCTCACACAGAAGGTCTCAGTTAAAAACAATTACTCATATTTATTCTATATGTGCGTTAAATAAGTATTTCTAATTAATATTCAAAAAGTGCAGTGATTAAAAATACATAAATGTTTGCACATAGTCCTGTATACTCAATATATAGCAAACAGGCTGTATGTTGTAAAAAATACAAGATTCCAACATTCTCATCCAAATAGAGGCATATACAGTTTTCTTCCTCCCAATGGAACGGGGGCCACAAGGACACTCAATAGGAAATTTGTGTACTTTCCATAGGGACCTAATCCAAACATTTGAAGGCAGATTAGGGAAAATAAAAAAATTTAACTCTTAGTTCAATCTCTCCTATGACATTTAAAACAACTGGACGGGTCTCCTCATAGAACACAAGAATAAATATTGACAAATTTCTCTGGATCCAATCTCGGATAGGTGTAGAGGTATGCCCGGTTTTGAAGGTGTTCACACTTGAAATTATGTCCTTTTTAAAAAAGCTTATTGAAATTCACATTTCACAGGTAAGAGTGGAGCCAATGAGTTTCTAGGGAAGTGACTTCTCCTGTGTCAGGTCTTTGATGGTGGGTCTGGTTAGGGTTCCTACAACTGGAGGTCAAAACATGACAGGAGCCTTTTAGGTGCTGTCAATTGTCAACCGGGTTTCTCAACATAATTTTTGTAATGCACTTTGCTTAAGGTCACTGTACATAAAGGATTTCTTTTTAATTCTGATCAGTCAAATGATAGAATTATGATATAGTTCAGGGGTCTCCATATTTTTGAAAAAAATGGCCAGTGTAATGCCTCAAATTTTAGGGGGGCCAAACTGTAGCCAGTGGGAGTAGAAAATGCTCTGGCATTGATGGGAGTAAACAATGGCATAGGCTATGGTCAGTGTGATTAGAAAACTTACATAATTTGTGACAGAGGGAGGAATAGTGCCCCATCATTGGTGTCAATGGGAGGAATACTGCCTCCTCATTGGTGTCAGTGGAAGAATTAGTACCCAATCTATGGTATCAGTGGAAGGAATAGTGCCTTGTATCAATGGAAGGAATAGTGCCCCATCATTGGTGTTAGTGGAAGGAATACTGCCTCATCATTGGTGTAAGCTGAAGAATTAGTTCCCCATCTATGGTACAGTGGAAGGATAGTATCCCAGTGTTGGTGTCAGTGGGAGAATTAGTTCCCATCTCTGGTTTCAGTGGGAGGAATAGCTCCTTGTATCAATGGAAGGAATAGTGCCCCATCATTGGTGTCAATGGGAGGAATACTGCCTTCTCATAGGTGTCAGTGGAAGAATTAGTATCCCATCTATGGTATCAGTGGAAGGAATAGTATCCCAGTGTTGGTGTCAGTGGGAGAATTAGTTCCCCATCTCTGGTTTCAGTGGGAGGAATAGTGCCTTGTATCAGTGGAAGGAATAGTGCCCCATCATTGGTGTTAGTGGAAGGAATACTGCCTCATCATTGGTGTAAGCTGAAGAATTAGTTCCCCATCTATGGTATCAGTGGAAGGAATAGTATCCCAGTGTTGGTGTCAGTGGGAGAATTAGTTCCCCATCTCTGGTTTCAGTGGGAGGAATGGTGCCTTCTATCAGTGGAAGGAAAAGTGCCCCATCATTGGTGTCAGTGGAAGGAATACTGCCTCATGATTGGTGTCAGCAGAAGAATTAGTTCCCCATCTATGGTATCAGTGGAAGGAATAGTTTTCCAGTGTTGGTGTCAGTGAGAGAATTAGTTCCCCATCTCTGGTTTTAGCGGAAGATATAGTGCCTTGTATCAGTGAAAGGAATAGTGCCCCATCATTGGTGCCAGCAGAAGAATTAGTTCCTCATCTATGGTATCAGTGGAAGGAATTGTATCCCAATGTTGGTGTCATTGGAAGAATTAGTTCTCCATCTCTGGTGTCAGTGGGAGCAATAGTGCCCTAAGGGCCGGATAAAAGAAAGCAAGTGACCACATCAAGCCCTCGTCCACAGTTTGGAGACCCCTAATATAGTTTATAGTCCAAAGTTGTCAGGATGTCCATTTTTTAAAGTTTCAGTTCATTGATGTATAAGTAGCTCCACATATGCATGTAGATGTGCACACAATGATCGTATATTGGATTCATCCAGCATTGCATTGCTTATGATGATCCTCATAAATGGGAGAACTCTGCTCTAGTATATAAATACATTGCTGATCTACTGCAGACACATTATAAATCTGCTGACCCAAAATATGTACAGTCTGGAGGAAATAAGAGAAAGGGAAGAGATAACTGAAACCTATAATACATGAAGGGTGTGAATGAGGTTCAGGAGGAACGTTCAAAACTAATCTTAGAAAGTTTTAGTTTGTAGAAAGAGTAGTTGATGCTTGGAAAAGACTTCCAGCAGAGGTAGTGAGTCAGTCAACAGCAAGTGAAAGTGAGTGAGCGGGCAGCACAGTGGCTAAATGGTAAGCAATTCCGCCTGGCAGTACTAGGGTTGTTGGTTTGAATCCCACCCACAACACCACCTGCCTGGAGTTTGCATGTTCTCCCTGTGCCTGCGTGGGTTTCCTCTGGGTACTCCAGTTTCCTCCCACACTCCAAAGACATGCTGGTAGGTTAATTGGCTCCTGTCTAAATTGTCCCTTGTATGTGTATGTATGAATGTGAGTTAGGGACCTTAGATTGTATGCCCCTTGAGGCTTAGGGACCTTAGATTGTATACCCCTTGAGGGTTAGGAACCTTAGATTGTACGCCCCTTGAGGGTTAGGAACCTTAGATTGTACGCCCCTTGAGGGTTAGGGACTGATGTGAATGTACAATATATATGTAAAGTGCTACATAAATTGATGGTGCTATATAAGTACCTGAAATAAATAAGTGAAATAAGATATGCTTGGAACAAATGTAGATTAATGGGGCAGACTTGATAGACCACTTTGTCTTTTTTTACAATCACTCTTCAATGTTTCTGTTTCTACAATTTTCATACAGATGGGAATCCTTAAAGGATAGGTTCACCTTTGGAACATGTTACATGTTCCACCTATTTTTAGGGTGGAACATGTAACATGTTCCAATAGCTACAGCCCCCCCCCCCCCCAACAGATAGTACGGGGAAACTTCTCCCCGTACTATCTGTCAGATTTGAACATAGCATGGCCGTGCGGGGCTCCACCCACACGGCCACGTCACTCATTCACCGAGTTCTGTGAATGAGTGCCTACAAGTCCCAGCAGCCTCAGTGGCTGTCGGTTTGTAGTTTTCAATGAACAATGAAGTTTCCTTCAAAGAACATTCTGTACGGCAAGCAGATATTCTGACAGGTCTACAGGAGACCTGCATGATATCAGCGATCTACTGATCGCTGGTGCAATGCTTTACAAGCTTTCCTTCTGCCAAGTCTATGTCTTCAAACATTGCTGTCCATTGTCATATTAGGTGTAACGGAACCGACTCAGACTGCGCTGAGTACTTTCGTTAGATACCGCTTCCCCGTCTGAACACCGACAACAGACACCACAGCCGACCATACAAGACTAGACAACACCAGTCTTGAAGTAAACCAGAAGGTAGACTACTCTATTTGAACACAGATACAAGATATATACACTCAGGGGGCAATCCCCCCTCCCTGCATAATGACACAGGGTGGGGCAATCTACATTTAGTAACAAGAGTCACACAGGTATTCAAACTTCACACCATCAGACAGTCCCATCAGGAGGGAGGGCTGCTGGAGACACCCCCCCCACTAAGCTAATACAAATGAACACATAAATCCAATAATAGTTTGCTCCCAAACCAGACATACAATAGAACAATGGGATGCAACCACATAACACCAAACAATCCACAAGCCCCACAATATTAGCCTACACAATATTAGGACAGAGCACCCTGTACCCCTAACAGGCACAGGGTGACTTACACATAATAGGGATATGTGGAGCTGAGACAGGGGTCTCCCCACCTCTCCAAAGTGAGCTGGGTTCCATGGGCCCCCCACCCAAAGTGACTCCCGTCACATTAGGGTCCTCACAATATCCAAAATTTGATGGTGTAGATCAGGGGTGGGCAAACTTTTTGACTTGAGGGCCGCAATGGGTTCATATATTGGACCCGGGGGCCGGACCAAGAGTAGATGAATGATGTGTATGTGTCATCCATAGTAAGTATAGTAATATTCCCCCATAGTAAGCATAGTAATTAATCCCCCATATAGTAATTCATCCCCCATAGTAATTCATCCCCCATATAGTAATTCGTCCCCCATATAGTAATTCGTCCCCCATATAGTAATTCGTCCCCCATATAGCAATTCATCCCCCATATAGTAATTCATCCCCCACATAGTAATTCATTCCCCACATAGTAATTCATCCCCCACATAGTAATTCATCCCCCATATTAATTCATCCCCCATATAGTAAGTCCCCCATATAGTAAGTCCCCCATATAGTAATTCATTCCCCATATAGTAAGTCCCCCATATAGTAAGTCCCCCATATAGTAATTCATTCCCCATATAGTAAGTCCCCCATATAGTAATTCATTCCCCATATAGTAAGTCCCCCATATAGTAATTCATTCCCCATATAGTAAGTCCCACATATAGTAATTCATTCCCCATATAGTAAGTCCTCCATATAGTAATTCATTCCCCATATAGTAAGTCCTCCATATAGTAATTCATTCCCCATATAGTAAGTCCCCCATATAGTAATTCATTCCCCATATAGTAAGTCCTCCATATAGTAATTCATTCCCCATATAGTAAGTCCTCCATATAGTAATTCATTCCCCATATAGTAAGTCCTCCATATAGTAATTCATTCCCCATATAGTAAGTCCTCTATATAGTAATTCATTCCCCATATAGTAAGTCCCCCATATAGTAAGTCCCCCATATAGTAAGTCCCCCATATAGTAAGTCCCCCATATAGTAAGTCCTCCATATAGTAATTCATTCCCCATATAGTAAGTCCCCCATATAGTAAGTCCCCCATATAGTAAGTCCCCCATATAGTAATTCATTCCCCATATAGTAAGTCCTCCATATAGTAATTCATCCCCCATATAGTAAGTCCTCCATATAGTAATTCATCCCCCATATAGTAATTCATCCCCCATATAGTAAGTCCCCCATATAGTAAGTCCCCCCTGTGTCAGTTCACTTACC
Source organism: Staurois parvus (assembly GCF_062004578.1). Classification (NCBI taxonomy): domain Eukaryota; kingdom Metazoa; phylum Chordata; class Amphibia; order Anura; family Ranidae; genus Staurois; species Staurois parvus. Next base: position 1,016,401 of record NW_028318744.1, on the reverse strand, counting down.
TTTGCTCCGCGCGTTCCTCTCGTATTCCCGCGCCGTTCTGGTCTTCAGGGAGGACTGTGAGAGAAGAGTTCGTCACGCTGCCCCGCCTACATCCAGGCTGCCCCGCCTACATCGTGACAGCTGCAGAGTCCTGACGCCCGAGAGGAGGGAGGGGGCGGCCATCCGAGAGGGGGGGCGGCCATCCGAGAGGAGGGGAGGGGAGAGGAGGAGAGGAGGCCGCCCGCCCGCCCGAGAGGAGGGAGGGGAGCGGGCGCCCGGCACGCATCTAAGTTTGTTAAAGAGCCGCGGCTTGCCGACCACTGGCCTTGCGGGAGCCTAGCTCCGCGGGCCGGATTAAAAGGTCCGCCGGGCCGTAGTTTGCCCATTGCTGGTGTAGATGCAAGAAAAAGTTTGATCTCATCCGTCCAATAGCTATCAAACCCTGTTGTTGAAACTGATACAATTGATATCTTTGATATAAACTAAAAGGCGCCTCCTGGAGGAGCAGATTCATAGCTTTGTGTCCTGAAAGGTCCCGCTGGCAGTGACACCAAGTAATGGATAAATAATTGAGGTCTTCATGGAAATCAAGACTCCCCCAAACAGAGCACATTCTTCACCCTTCCTGTAGACACTCAGTAGTCCATAAAGAGGAACATCTTGTGTTTGCCTTGTTGGGTCCTGTAGGAAAAACGCCACACTACAGCCTGATGAGTTGCATCTGTAAAGGTTTCTTCGGAGGGGGCATGGCATCTCAATGACAAGGTCTCTTTAAATTATTGGGAAACATAATTCATCATCTTCACTAAAAAATTTGTATGAAACATAAATGCTTGATTTACGGATGGCTTTGTGTTGAAATCACTGAACAAAATATATTTCTAAGAACGATCCAGTTGATAAGATTGCATTGTTAGATGACTCTTGTTCATGTCCTTTGTTGGGCATTTCATGGATAAAACAACGGGACATAAAAATATAGAAAATTCCAATACTTACAGAATAGGATGAGCAGTACCAGAGGTTTCATAGCTTCTGTGACCTGCAAGAGATGAATGTCTGCTATGACTGAGACAAGTTTCTATTGTACCTCCTGTTCGCTCACACTGACCACAAGCAGGTTGATAACTCCCTTTCAAAAAAAAATTAAACCATTCATATCAGTCTTTGCTGCTTCGTACATTTTATTACCCCTACCACAATCACACGGACATAGTTAGGGCTGGGCTTGTATGGAAGATGACTGGGTTTACCAGTTTTACTTGTGACTGGAAATCCATGGAAAAGCTCCATTGCACAGCTCTACCATAAGGACAGCTCTGTCTGGCAGGGCAGGAGACGAGATTTTTTTTTTCTTTAATAACAAACATACTTACCTGCTCTGTGCATTGGGTTTGCACAGAGCAGCCCAGATCCTCTTCTTCTTGGTCCCCCACCAGCACTACTGGCTCCTGTGCCTTGACTAGTGCCCCCAATAGCAAGCTGTCAGGAATGGGTTCACCACTGGTGGTGGGACTCACCTGCCGTGTGGGCTGCAGTACCAGGGCTGGCCAGCGGGTGCTCTCAGCAACCAGAAGCTCACTCCTGCAATCAGCCATCACCTGAGGCTGATTGCAGGAGGTGTATTTAAGGAATGGTCAGACCTGCAGTCAGTGCCTTTGTGTATTGTTTCCCATGAGCCCCTGTACCTGGTATCCTGTGTTCCTGTTCCTCTGCCTATCTTCTGTTGCCGATCTCTGCATTGTTGCTGACCGTCTCCTGTTTAACTCCTGGCTTGCCTGACCGTCCTTCTGCCTGACCCTCTGTATTGTGCTGCCCGTGAGTTACTGAACCCGGCTTGTGACCCTGACCATTCTCTGCCTGATACTCTGTACCGCGCTGCCCGTGAGTTACTGAACCCGACTTGTGACCCTGACCATTCTCTGCCTGCTCCTTCGGTACCTCGCTGCCCGCACGTTGCTGACCTGGCCTGCCTGACTACGCCTTACGCTACCCAGATGATCCATCCATCCATCCTGCACGGATCCAGCCATCCCTGCTCACACCTTCTGCCTCTTCACATCAGTATATACCTCTGGCAGATCCCTCTACCACAAGCAGGTGTACTCAGGGGCTGTGACCTGGTTCCTGTCTGCTCCAAGTCCATCCCCACCATCAGGGGCCCTGGTGAATAAGCAGACTGGGACTTAGAATCCGCGCCCTGGGGAATCCTGTCCTGAGGACTGCTAGAGGTACCACCAGACGGTCGTTAACAGAACCATTTGGGCGGCCTGACCCTTCCACCTCTCCAGCCCTGACTACGCCTGCACATACTAAGATTAGTGGAAGGTTGGTTTGTTTACTGTGCGTTGTATATTTGGGTGGCTAATAATAAACTGTATTGTTTTTACATCATTCCTGAAGCCTGTTACTTCCCTGTGTCAGTCCACACATTTTTGGTCATACCCGGATCCCTGACACAAGCTGTTTGCTATGGGGGCACTGGTGTGTGCGCATTCCCGAGCACATAGAGGTGTAGCTCAACCCCGCCCTCCACTCTCCTTTCATTGGCTCACTGGCTGTAATTGACAGCAGTGGGAACCAAGGGCTCAGCCAATGAGGAGAGAGACCCAAGACAGTTGAGGTTCCTGTGCACATTGCTGGGTTAAGAGAGGGCTCAGGTGAGTATTAGGAGGCCTGTGGGGGGGAGAAGTACACAGAAGTTTTTTTACTTTTATGTGTTGAATGCTTGAAGGTAAAAACCTTCTTTTCTTTACAACCACTTTATGTAACCCGGAAAAGTGTTGTCCCTCCCCTAGCCTGCGATTGGACAGTTAAAGAAGCAGCAAATTGGTGCACTCATCTCTTGGTCACTCTGAGTTCTCCTCCTATCAGCGTTCCCTTTGTTAGCAACACAACACCACTGATTGGCTCTTTGTGCTTCTTCTTTCACTCCTAGTCTGAGCTCCACTTTAGTGGGGGATGAGCAGGGGTTGGACAAAAATTTGGAAACACTACATGATTTGTAGATGTGAAAATGACGACACGTTTCTTGTTGAAAGCGGAAGTGATGTAACATGGGACGGTAGGTGGCATAAACTCCAAACATACAAAGAACACTAGACACACCAAACTGGATTTATATCGCCCGCATTCTTGTTTATTGGTTTTCACAAATATAAACAGTTCACCATAACTCTTTTAATCTATAAAGGTTTTATAACTGTAAAGAAAATCAGCCAAAATCAGTGGGGCGCTCTCCAAATATCCCTCTGGTGACTGGCAAAGACCGCCCCCCCAGCCTCCTGCTTAAATAGGGGTCATGGGAAATTCTGAAACCTATCCTAGAGAACCCCCCAGAACTTCCAGAACATTCCCAATAGGTTGACCTTTTTTAACCTATCATACCCCTCCTCCATTGATTGATGAATCAATGGGGGGCTTGAAACATCTACTGCCACCATCCCATGAGGGTAAGGGGGGCCTAAATCTCAGTCTTCCACAGCCTGTGCCAACAAAAACTGTGTAGAAGGAACTCTAGTGAATGATATTAATGCTCAGAAGAGGAGAGAGGGGTGCAACACCCATAAAACGTGGACTGTCGATCCATGGCAGACTGTAATATGGTCAGAGGAATCGAACTGTTCCCAATCATCGAACCTGTTTATGTGTGGTGGAACGCCATCCCAAGCTTACGTCCAGGACTGTCTTGTGCCAATGGTAAAGCATAGTGGTGGGGAAATCATGGTTTGGGCAGCCATATCTTGGTATTCTGCAGGCCCCATCATCAACCTGGAAAGGTAGAGTCACTGCTAGCGACTATGTACAAATTTTCGCCAACCATGTGCACCCCATGGTACAGACATTGTTTCTTGAAGACAGAGCCATTTACCAAGATGATAATGTTCTGATTCACAAAGCTGGTGTCAAATCGTGAACTCTCACAACTTTCCTGGGCGCTGCAGTTGCTAGACCTCAATATCATAGAGCCATTATGGTTGAATTTAAAGAACTAGTTTCGGGCTTGTTTTCCGGGTCCTGTATCTCTGCGAGAACTGGAACTATTTTTGCATGAAGAGTGGTATCGGATTCCATTGTCCACCATCCAACACTTATATTTGTTAATTCCCAGGAGAATTTAGGCCGTCTCAGATGCCAAAGGTGGTCCAATACTATTATTAGGTAACAATTTTGTTCTTTTACCCAGTATTTCCATATTTTTGTTCAATCCCTGTAAGTGGCTAATACCAAGGCAAATTAAAGTACTTACACTGCTTGCATTTAAAAATATATTTAATTATGTACTAAACAATACAGATGTGCATTTATTTTTACTTTTTTTAATATTTGCCTGAAGTTCAGCTTTAATGTAAATATTGTCCCTGGTGGTTAAGGGTTCAGAAGCAGAATATATATTGAAATCCTTGGGGCCCGTACAGTTGCTATACAATGGCAATATGCTGACCTTTGACTGTTGCTCCCATCCAAAGTATTCTGCCTTTTGTTGATCAGCTTACAATTTGGGCAATTGGATCTCCTTAGTAAACCGCAGTTGCAGAACCAAAAGTGAGACTTTCTTTCCACTATCATCTGCTTACATAAACATTTGGCTTTGATAGATACAGTTGCAAGAAAAAGTATGTGAACCCCTTGGGATTACGTGGAGTTTTGCATGAACTGGGCATAAAATGTGCTCTGAATGTCATCTAAGTCACAACAATAGAAGAACACAGTCTGCTGAACATAATACTACACAAACATTAGATGTTGCCATGGTTTAAATGCACATAACATGCATTTATAGAGGTCAATGTGCGCATAAGACTCCAAGCAGATGGCAAACTCCAGATAATCCCTCCATATTAGTATAACACTCCCAATATTGTAGTGCTTAGACCAGGGGTGGGCAAACTTTTTGACTTGAGGGCCGCAATGGGTTCATATATTGGACCCGGGGGCCGGACCAAGAGTAGATGAATGATGCGTATGTGTCATCCATAGTAAGTATAGTAATACTCCCCCATAGTAAGCATAGTAATTAATCCCCCATATAGTAATTCATCCCCCATAGTAATTCATCCCCCATATAGTAATTCATCCCCCATAGTAATTCATCCCCCATAGTAATTCATCCCCCATATAGTAATTCATCCCCCATATAGTAATTCATCCCCCATAGTAATTCATCCCCCATATAGTAATTCATCCCCCATATAGTAATTCATCCCCCATATAGTAATTCATCCCCCATAGTAATTCATCCCCCATATAGTAATTCATCCCCCATAGTAATTCATCCCCCATAGTAATTCATCCCCCATAGTAATTCATCCCCCATATAGTAATTCATCCCCCATATAGTAATTCATCCCCCATAGTAATTCATCCCCCATATAGTAATTCATCCCCCATATAGTAATTCATCCCCCCTATAGTAATTCATCCCCCCATATTAATTCATCCCCCATAGTACTATTCCCCCCCAAGTAGTAAGCCAAGTCCCCCCTGTGTCAATTTACTTACCTTTGCTCCGCGCGTTCCTCTCGCCGTGTTCCCGCGCCGTTCCGGTCTTCAGGGCGGACTGTGAGAGGAGCCTAGCTCCCCTCACATTCGTCACGCTGCCCCGCCTACACATCCTGACAGCCAATGTATCACACTCCGCGGGCCGGATTAAAAGGCCCGTGGGCCGTAGTTTGCCCATTGCTGACTTAGACATAAAGCCACTTCTCCGCACTGCTGCTTGAAGCTGAGGGTTGTAGGAACTGTCTCCATGTGCAGACCAAGTGTTAAGAAGAAAGCCACCACACACCAAAGGGATCACTAGTGTCCATAATAAATGGGAAGGATATTCACAAGCTTGAGACCTCTACGACTAAGAACTATAAGTGAAACACGTTAGAAAGTGGTCCTTGATGAGGGTGGTCAATGTCAAGCTTGTGGATATCCTTCCCAATATATAAGAACACCCAGGGGTGGACTGACAACTCATGGGGCCCCCGGGCAATAGGGGATCATGGGGCCCTTGTATCCTCTCCCACACTCAAACCACAGCCAAAAGAGCCTATGAAAGGTACCAGGGACATCTCATGGGGCCCCCTACTGACCCCGAGCCCTCGGGCAGTGCCCGAGTTCCCCAATGGTCAGTCTGCCCCTGAGGACACCAGTGATACCTCCGGTGTGCGGTGGGTTTCTTCTTACCTCGCTTCTGCTAATGTGATCATTAAAAGAGAGAAGACACTCCCATAGTGCAGCAAAGTTATTTATTAATACCAAAGGATAAAAACTTCAAAAGTCAGAAACATAAATGTACATAGAATGCTGTTTTAATAAATAATATTGCTGCACTATGGGAGTGTCCACTGTCTCCTTAACCTCCCATAGTGCCATTGCAGTGCCCCTAAAACTCACAAAGCGACCCCAGGCCTGTGGCCGGTGAGTGTATTTTCTTAAACCAGAATTTAATTTCACTTTAAGCTGCAAAGAGCCTCCAGCCCCCATAGTACTGCACAAACCCCCCCACAGTGCCTCCTAGCTTACCACGGAGCCTCCAGCCCCCATAGTGCCCCCAAACTCCAACAGTGCCACAAAGAATTAAGGTAGTTCTGATGGCAAAAGGGGGTCCAACCCGGTACTAGCAAGGTGTACCTAATAAAGTGTCCGGTGAGTGTATTTTCTGAAACCAGAATTGAATTTCACTTTAAGCTGCAAAGAGCCTCCAGCCCCCAAAGTGTTGCACAACCCCCCACAGTGTATCCTAGCTTACCACGGAGCCTCCAGCCCCCAAAGTGTTGCACAACCCCCCACAGTGTATCCTAGCTTACCACGGAGCCTCCAGCCCCCATAGTGTCCCCGAACTCCAACAGTGTCCCATAATGAACCCCAGCTCCTGCAAATTCCCCAGACTTTTAGAAAGACCTCCAGGTTCTTTCAGAGACTCCATCCTCCACAACTTTCCACAGGTCCTTCCAGAAACCTTCACCAAGTCTCTCTCTCAATCTTCTCTACAACAACCCCACCCCCAGCAGTGACACCCAGCCCCAGCCCCATACAACTACATATTTTGTATTCCTATTCTTTTGTTGTGTGTGTGTATAAAGTTTTTTTTTCACTGTTGGGCCATGGAAGGTTTGGAAAGAGTTTACCAGGCCCTGGTCTCAATAAGGTTGAAAACCATTGCCTTAGCTGTTTCACCCAACTGAACGGTTACACTACTAACCAGGGGCGGACTGATCATTTGGAAACTCGGGCACTGCCCGCGGGCCCGGGGTCAGTAGGGGGCCCCATGTGATGCCACTGGTACCTTTTTCATAGTTTTTTTGAGTTTGGGCAAGGACACAGGGGCCCCATGAGTTGTCAGTCTGCCCCTGCTACTAACAGTCATTTACTAATGCAATTTCTTCATTGGAGATAACATACTGCTGCATAAAGCCATTTTTTTCTCTTCAATGTCCAAATTTTTGACTATTTAAAGTGACGTCCTGAATGGTGATAGCCTTCCCTTGGCTTGTTGGATGGTGTGTAGGTGCTTACCCAAGGAGATGGTGTCACTGCTCCTCCTTACATGACAGTGTTCATGCCTGGTGATTAGCCACTCTGGAATAAACCTGTCACATGGGGGAGGTCACATATTCCCAACAAAGATAATGGATAAGTGGGTTCTGATGAAGTGGGCCTCTGAAGGAGCATGGATTGGTGAGTATAAGTTGCTGGGGTGGAGACTTGAGGCTATCATATAGCTTGTAGTGGTAGGAAGCATAGTTGGTGCTGTGAGATGCAGAAATTTAGCTTTCTAAAAGTTTTGTGTTTGTTTCACACTCTGCATGGTATGACCATCGGCATTCCTTTCCATTCGCTTTGAAATTCGTGCAACATTATCAGTGAAAATGCACAAAAACATAAAAAAAAACTGAAAGAGGTGTTAACACGAAAACATTTTTATTTATATAATATAATACATTAAAAAGTGGAACTAAATTTTTATTAAAAAAGTTTTTTTTTATTGAATACTGTAAGTAGAATAACATTTTTTGGGGAAAAAAATAGTTTTCCTCTAAGGTCTTGCGAACACTTTAATGTTGGAGGAATAGCAGTAAAACCATGCAGTTGTGTCATCTGAAAGAGCAGTGCACTACTGATTCCATAGTCCATAGTCTACCTTGGAAGCCAGCAAGAGAAGGTGGCTACCATCCTATACTGGGACCATAAAGAATGAACATAGCCATCCCGTAACAGGAAGTGAGATCAGAACTGAGAAAAACAAAGAATTGGAGGAGGCTGAAAGCAATAGAAGGGACTTTTCTGAGTTAATGATACAATACTGACCCTAGTAAAGATGTCCGCCGAGCCTCCTTGTGGCTCCGGCGGTACGAATGACGTCACGCTCTGCTATTGCTACCTTCCTAATCCTATTTTTAACCTTTTATGGGTCTGGATCTGCATGCTACCCTGTATTCTATGCTGAGGCAAATAAATTTTCCTAAACATACTACACTATCTCTGGCACCTGTGTTTTTTCTGGGGCTCCTTTGTGGAGCTGTTACCCCCACAGAGAAGGTGCCTGTACCATTCAGAGGAGAGAGTTTCACCACCAATGTGGAGTGCCTGATTGACCTTAAAGGGGACCTCAGGATCCGGTTTTGAGTCTTCGGTGACCCACCGTGAGAGGGATGCCTGCCATCTGAACTTTGGAGGATCTGACATCTGGAATGATTATTCCTACATGCGCATAACCCATGCGTTTCTGGTGAGTGCGCATTGCTATTATTTGAGGCCGCAAGAGCTTTGGAAGTTTGCACCCTTTTATAAGAAACCACGAACATTAATACACTGACTTCTGACTGTTTTCAGTTTAATTCCTTTAGCGCTGCACCATACTACCCTCGTTTACAATTTGCATTTAAAGGCATTGTGGTTGCCTTAGGTGTTCTAGCTGCTGTGTTTATACAAGAGCACTCACTACAATCCACTTTTGTTTTTTGCCAGGATTTATATAGCGCCAACAGTTTGCTCAGCGATTTACAATATAACGGGAGACAATACAGCAACAATACAGTTCAATATAAGAGGGATAGGAGGGCCCTGATCCTTGGAGCTTACAATCTAGGGGGGAGGGGCTAGTGGTACAAAAGGTAGTAACTGTGGGGGATGGACTGGTTGGAAGAGTAGAAGATTCCATTATTAGCTGAGGGCAGGATAGGCTTCCCTGAAGAGATAGGTTTTCAGAGATCGCCTAAAAGTGAGCAGAGTAGGCGATAGTCTGATAAATTGGGGTAGAGAGTTCCAGAGGATGGGGGAAGCTATGGAGAAGTCCTGGAGACGAGCATGGGAGAAGGAGTGGAGTGGAGGGACTGGCAGAGAGGGATGGAGGACACTGAGTGGAGGCCAGTGGAGGGATTGGCAGAGAGGGGTGGAGGACACTGAGTGGAGGCCAGTGGAGGGATTGGCAGAGAGGGATGGAGGACACTGAGTGGAGGCCAGTGGAGGGATTGGCAGAGAGGGGTGGAGGACACTGAGTGGAGGCCAGTGGAGGGATTGGCAGAGAGGGGTGGAGGACACTGAGTGGAGGCCAGTGGAGGGATTGGCAGAGAGGGATGGAGGACACTGAGTGGAGGCCAGTGGAGGGATTGGCAGAGAGGGGTGGAGGACACTGAGTGGAGGCCAGTGGAGGGATTGGCAGAGAGGGGTGGAGGACACTGAGTGGAGGCCAGTGGAGGGATTGGCAGAGAGGGATGGAGGACACTGAGTGGAGGCCAGTGGAGGGATTGGCAGAGAGGGGTGGAGGACACTGAGTGGAGGCCAGTGGAGGGATTGGCAGAGAGGGATGGAGGACACTGAGTGGAGGCCAGTGGAGGGATTGGCAGAGAGGGGTGGAGGACACTGAGTGGAGGCCAGTGGAGGGATTGGCAGAGAGGGGTGGAGGACACCGAGTGGAGGCCAGTGGAGGGATTGGCAGAGAGGGGAGGCAGATACTTTGCTTTTGCTGTGTCTTATCTCTAGTCTAATCCTAGTTTTAAAACCATTGCTGTGTACATTTGTTTGTGTGTGTTTCTTTCTGTTTTTTTTTTTTTCCCAACATCTCTTTTAACATTCTGCTAAAACTTTGTGAAATAGTACTGCCTGGACCTTGAAGAAGGGGACATACCCCGAAAGCTTGTCCTCAAAATTGTATGTTAGTGCAAATAAAAAAAGTATCACATCAGTACTCAATTGTTTCTATTTAAAAAAAATAATTTTTGTTTGTCATTTTCCAAAAACTTGTGGTAAAAAAATAAATTCTTCTATTGATTCAACGTGCCTCTCAGCAAATAGTTTGGGGTGTCTACTTTCCAAAAAGGGGTCGTTTTGGGGGGTGGGGGCATTTTCTGCCCAGCATTAGAAGTTTATACCACACATCACTCACTCTTCTAACCACCTGAACACCAAGCCTTTTCTGACACTTTTTGTTCACTTGAAAAAAATCAGTATTTTTTGCTAGGAAATTAATTTAAACCCCAAACATTATATATTTTTTTTTAAAACAGACACCCTAGTGAATAAAATGGTGGGTTCTGCAATTTTTTATGTCACATGGTACTCACGCAGCGGTTTTTCAAATGCAATTTTTAAAACAAAAATACACTTTTTTTACTTTTAATGCACAAAAACACAATATATTGGCCAATTATTTGATAAGATGTAATAGATGATGGTATGCCGAGTAAATAGATACCAAACTGCATACATTTTTAATATGCATAGGCTACGTTTTAAAAGCCTTTACAAACTACCATTTTAGATTTACAGAGGAGGTCTACTGTTAGAATTACTGCCCTTGATCTGACGTTAACGGCGATACCTCACATGCATGGTGCAACCGCTGTTTACATACCGGCCCAAAATACATTTTTTTTTTTACACAAAATTGTCACTTAAATGATTTATTCCTCACACATGCCATGGGTATATGTGGAATGACACCCCAAAATACATTCTGCTACTTCTCCTGAGTATGGGGGTACCACATGTGAGAGACATTTTGGCAGTCCAGCCAAGTACAGGACCCTAAAATTCAATATTCACCTTCAGGCTTTTAAAGTTCTTTATTTCCTCATTACACTTCCTGACTACCTATCACAGTTTCAGAGGCCCTGAAATGCCAGGATAGCACCAAACCCCACCCCCCTCCCAAATGACCCCTTGTTGGAAAGTAGACACTCCAAGGAATTTGATAAGAAGCATGGTGAGTATTTTTCAGATCTTGTTTGTTGCCAAATGTTTTTGGAAAATGAAGAAAAAAAAAACATATTTTTTCTTTTCTTTTTTTATATTTCAAAACCTTGTGAGAAAAAATTTGATCTGAAAAATACTCACCCAGCCTCTATTTAAATTCCTTGGGGTGGAACAAACAGGGATCATTTTGGGGAATTTACTGCTATCCTGACATTTCAGGGTTTCCGAAACTGTGATAGGTAATGAGGAAGTTACGCACCTTCAGGCTTTCAAAGTATTCATTGGATTTCAGGCTCCTGTATGTGGCTAGGCTTCCAAAAAGTCTCACACATGTGGTATCCCCATGCTCGGTAGAGGTAGCAATATGTATTTTGGGGTGTAATTCCGCATATACCCATGGCTTGTGTGAGACATAAATCATTTAAATGGCAACTTTGTGCAAAAAAAAAAAAAGGTTTTTGTCATTTTCAAGAAACTTGTGGGAAAAAAAAAAATCTTCCATGGACTCAATATGCCTCTCAGCAGATAGCTTAGGATGTCTACTTTCTAAAAAGGGATCATTTGGAGGTGTTTGTACTGTCCTGGTATTTTAGCACCTCAAGAAATGTGATAAGCAGTCAGAAAGTAAAATCTGTGTAAATGTATCTATACCATAGTTTGTAGACGCTATAACTGTCACACAAAGCGATCAATATACACTTATTGGGATTTTTTTGACCAAAAACATGGAGCAGAATACATTTTGGCCTAAATGTATGACGAAATTTTAGTTTTTTTGGATATTTTTTATGACAAATGAGAAAATACCAATTTTTTACAAAAAAATTCTTTTTCTTCAAAACTTTGTTTATTGTGCCAAAAATAAAAAGCGCACCGGTGATCAAATACCACCAAAGGAAAGCTCTATTTGTGTTGAAAAAAGGACCTAAATTTCATTTATGTACCGTATTGCATGACCGCGCAATTGTCCGTTAAACTAGTGCAGCGCTGTATAGCAAAAAAATGGTGTAAATTGCAGTATCTATACCATAGTTTGTAGACGCTATAACTGTCACACAAAGCAATCAATATACACTTATTGGGATTTTTTGGACCAAAAACATGGAGCAGAATACATTTTGGCCTAAATTTATAACTGACTTTGAGATTATTATATATTATTTATAGCCGAAAGTAAAAAAATATCATTTTTCTTCCAAATTTTCGGTCTTTTTTTGTTTATAGCGCGAAAAATAAAAAGCGCACAGGTGATCAAATACCACCGAAAGAAAGCTGTATTTGTGTGAAAAAAAGGACGCAAATTTTGTTTGGGTGCAGCACTGCATGACCGCGCAATTATCAGTTGAATTAGCGCAGCGCCGAATAGCAGAAAGTGGTGTGGTCAGAAGGGGGGTAAATCCTGTAGAGGGCAAGTGGTTAATGCTAATAAAGGGGGGTAATAAAAAGCCCCCATTTTAGTGGTTCCAGCTCCAGATAAAAAGGTCTGAACCCACATAATGCAGAAAGAATGAAAAGAAAGCAGAAAAGCGCGCGCTACTAAGTGTGTAAGTTTAATGGGAAGTAAAGAGTTAATAATGAAATGCACTCCCTGTGTAAGGGAAGATAAGGCGTGTCACCATGTTCCCAGAAGAATCTCCTCCCAGGAAAGGCTTTCCGAATTGATCAAATGCCAGAAAGTGAATGGTAAAAATCTGGCGTGTGAAATCCCCATTCATGTAAAGAGAGCAGGAGATGGACATGAAAAGTTGACGGAGGCGGGTCTCGAACCTACGAGGCGTTGGGCTCAGTACACCATGCCGTGCACTTAACCACTATACTACGGCCACTTCCGGGTTCGTCCCCCGTCAAACTGCCCTTTGTTTTGAATATGACGTAGCTATAGAGCAGCGTTTAACTGCCTCCTGCCTGCTAGATGAGGAAATGCCGGGTGGAAGGAGGTTCTGTACGTAGCGGGGCTGCGGAGACCGACTGATCGTGCGTGAAAACAGCACATGCGCACTTGGATTAGGGAATACAAAACTTCCGACCGCCGCGTGCCCCCTGAGCCGCGCATGCGTAGTTAGAGTCGGAAGATGTCAAAGGGCCGTTTGGTACATTATGTATTCGGCGATGGCCGTAGCTTAGTGGTTAGCGAACCAGTCCGCTGAGCGCATGGTCGTAGGTTCGAGGCACACCTCTGTCACCCAGGCTGAGGATTAGTAGGTTATAGGCTCCACACCGGATGAGTACACCGAAGCACCTTAGACAGTCTGGGGGAGTCGGTTTAAGAGCAATATCCTCTGACTGTGGGGCTCGCTGTGGATTTGAGACGACACCATCGCCTACACTTTTGAACATTCACTTTCTCACATTTCATCCATTCCGACTGCATTTCATTATTAACTCTTTACTTCCCATTAAACTTACACACTTAGTAGCGCGCGCTTTTATGCTTTCTGTTCATTCTTTCTGCATTATGTGGGTTAACACCTTTTTATCTGGAGCTGGAACCACCAAAATGGGGACTTTTTATTACCCCCCCTTTTTTTAGCATTAACCACTTGCCCTTTACAGGATTTACCCCCCTTCCTGACCACGCCTCTTTCTGCTACTCGGCGCTGCACTAATTCAACTGATAATTGCGCGGTCATGCAATGCTGCACCCAAACGAAATTTACGTCCTTTTTTTCACACAAATAGAGCTTTCTTTCGGTGGTATTTGATCACCTGTGCGCTTTTTATTTTTTGCGCTATAAACAAAAAAAGACCAAAAATTTGGAAGAAAAATGATATTTTTTACTTTCGGCTATAAATAATATATAATAATCTCAAAGTTAGTTATAAATTTAGGTCAAAATATATTCTGCTCCATGTTTTTGGTCCAAAAAATCCCAATAAGTGTATATTGATTGCTTTGTGTGACAGTTATAGCGTCTACAAACTATGGTATAGATACTGCAATTTACACCTTTTTTTGCTATACAGCGCTGCACTAGTTTAACGGACGATTGCGCGGTCATGCAATACGGTACATAAATGAAATTTATGTCCTTTTTTTCACACAAATAGAGCTTTCCTTTGGTGGTATTTGATCACCTGTGCGCTTTTTATTTTTGGCGCAATAAACAAAGTTTTGAAGAAAAATAAATTTTTTGTAAAAAATTGGTATTTTCTCATTTGTCATAAAAAATATCCAAAAAAACTAAAATTTCGTCATATATTTAGGCCAAAATGTATTCTGCTACATGTTTTTGGTTAAAAAAAATCCCAATAAGTGTATATTGATTGCTTTGTGTGAAGTTATAGCGTCTACAAACTATGGGATAGATAATGGAATTTACACAGCTTTTACTTTCTGACCGCCCATCACATTTCTTGATGTGTTAAAATACCAGGATAATACAAACACCCCCAAATGACCCCTTTTCGGAAAGTAGACACTAGAGATGAGCGAAGTATTGAAAAATTCGATTCGACTGATTCGGCGAATTCGTGGACAATATTCGATTCGAGTCGAATATATTCGCTGTGAATTTAACTTAAAAAAGGGTGTTTCTAGGCTTCAGAGAGACTTAATATTAGTGCAGAACACTGTACCTTTAATTTAAATGCCCTTGGAGTCTGCTGGGGAAGAGAAATAATACTGTCACTCAGTATGACATGCAGATGAGTGCCGTCGATCTTAGAATCACCGCACACTTCACTCATTTGGCCAGTCACGGGGCCAAAACCAGTGTTTGGAGCCACAGTGTGGCGGTGGAGGCAGCAGCAATGGGAGGCCATACAGCAACCTATGACAAAATGGAAACCAGCAGGAGTGTGAGGAGACCTGAAAGTGGCACATGGCAGAGTGGGAGCAATGGGAGGCGGTACAGGGACCCAGGTCACACTGTGGACCCAGCAGCAGCGTGACCAGGCGGTACGGGGGCCCATGGCCGATGTGGGGCCTGGCGGCACCTATGGAAGGCCTGTAATCTGCCAGCAACCTATGACAAAATGGAACCCTGGGCTGGGGCAGGCAGAACCCCCGTATCTTTATCACGGTTTTCCCAGGCCACCGAATGGCGACGCTGCATATGCTGACGCAACGCTGTAGTCCCAACATGGGCCCCCTGGCCACGCTTGACTTTCTGGCCACATAGTCGACATACGACTACGTTTACTTCCTCGGGCGGCTTGACGAAAAATTGCCACACCGCCGAGTAGGAAACTTTGCCCACGCTACTCCTCACTGGCTGACTGCTACTTCCTCCGTGCGCACCGGCACCACTACTGGCCGTGGTGGTAGGCTGCAGTGGAGCTGGTGCTCTACTCCGTGTCTGTTTGCCTCCACTGACACTGCTGCGACCCTGCTGCCTCCTGGCAGCAGCAATGGGAGGCCGTACAGGGACCCATGACACACTCTGGACCTGGCAGCAGCATGAAGAGGCGGTACAGGGGCCCATGGCAGATTACGGGCCTGGCGGCACCTATGGGAGGCCTTTAATCTGCCAGCAACCTATGACAAAATGGAAAACCGCAGGAGTGTGAGGAGACCTGAAAGTGGCACATGGCAGAGTGGGAGCAATGGGAGGCCGTACAGGGACCCAGGTCACACTGTGGGACCAGCAGCAGCGTGACCAGGCGGTACGGGGGCCCATGGCCGATTTGGGGCCTGGCGGAACCTATAGAAGGCCTGTAATCTGCCAGCAACCTATGACAAAATGGAAAACCGCAGGAGTGTGAGGAGACCTCAAAGTGGCACATGGCAGAGTGGGAGCAATGGGAGGCCGTACAGGGACCCAGGTCACACTGTGGGACCAGCAGCAGCGTGACCAGGCGGTACGGGGGCCCATGGCCGATGTGGGGCCTGGCGGCACCTATGGAAGGCCTGTAATCTGCCAGCAACCTATGACAAAATAGAAAACCGCAGGAGTGTGAGGAGACCTCAAAGTGGCACATGGCAGAGTGGGAGCAATGGGAGGCCGTACAGGGACCCAGGTCACACTGTGGGACCAGCAGCAGCGTGACCAGGCGGTACGGGGGCCCATGGCCGATTTGGGGCCTGGCGGCACCTATGGAAGGCCTGTAATCTGCCAGCAACCTATGACAAAATGGAAAACTGCAGGAGTGTGAGGAGACCTCAAAGTGGCACATGGCAGAGTGGGAGCAATGGGAGGCGGTACAGGGACCCAGGTCACACTGTGGGCCCAGCAGCAGCGTGACCAGGCGGTACGGGGGCCCATGGCAGATTTGGGGCCTGGCAGCACCTATGGGAGGCCTGTAATCTGCCAGCAACCTATGACAAAATGGAAAACCGCAGGAGTGTGAGGAGACCTCAAAGTGGCACATGGCAGAGTGGGAGCAATGGGAGGCCGTACAGGGACCCAGGTCACACTGTGGGACCAGCAGCAGCGTGACCAGGCGGTACGGGGGCCCATGGCCGATGTGGGGCCTGGCGGCACCTATGGGAGGCCTTTAATCTGCCAGCAACCTATGACAAAATGGAAAACCGCAGGAGTGTGAGGAGACCTCAAAGTGGCACATGGCAGAGTGGGAGCAATGGGAGGCCGTACAGGGACCCAGGTCACACTGTGGGACCAGCAGCAGCGTGACCAGGCGGTACGGGGGCCCATGGCCGATGTGGGGCCTGGCGGCACCTATGGAAGGCCTGTAATCTGCCAGCAACCTATGACAAAATGGAAAACCGCAGGAGTGTGAGGAGACCTGAAAGTGGCACATGGCAGAGTGGGAGCAATGGGAGGCCGTACAGGGACCCAGGTCACACTGTGGGACCAGCAGCAGCGTGACCAGGCGGTACGGGGGCCCATGGCAGATTTGGGGCCTGGCAGCACCTATGGGAGGCCTGTAATCTGCCAGCAACCTATGACAAAATGGAAAACCGCAGGAGTGTGAGGAGACCTCAAAGTGGCACATGGCAGAGTGGGAGCAATGGGAGGCCGTACAGGGACCCAGGTCACACTGTGGGACCAGCAGCAGCGTGACCAGGCGGTACGGGGGCCCATGGCCGATGTGGGGCCTGGCGGCACCTATGGAAGGCCTGTAATCTGCCAGCAACCTATGACAAAATGGAAAACCGCAGGAGTGTGAGGAGACCTCAAAGTGGCACATGGCAGAGTGGGAGCAATGGGAGGCCGTACAGGGACCCAGGTCACACTGTGGGACCAGCAGCAGCGTGACCAGGCGGTACGGGGGCCCATGGCCGATGTGGGGCCTGGCGGCACCTATGGGAGGCCTTTAAACTGCCAGCAACCTATGACAAAATGGAAAACCGCAGGAGTGTGAGGAGACCTCAAAGTGGCAAATGGCAGAGTGGGAGCAATGGGAGGCCGTACAGGGACCCAGGTCACACTGTGGGACCAGCAGCAGCGTGACCAGGCGGTACGGGGGCCCATGGCCGATGTGGGGCCTGGCGGCACCTATGGGAGGCCTTTAATCTGCCAGCAACCTATGACAAAATGGAAAACCGCAGGAGTGTGAGGAGACCTCAAAGTGGCACATGGCAGAGTGGAAGCAATGGGAGGCCGTACAGGGACCCAGGTCACACTGTGGGACCAGCAGCAGCGTGACCAGGCGGTACGGGGGCCCATGGCCGATGTGGGGCCTGGCGGCACCTATGGAAGGCCTGTAATCTGCCAGCAACCTATGACAAAATGGAAAACCGCAGGAGTGTGAGGAGACCTCAAAGTGGCACATGGCAGAGTGGAAGCAATGGGAGGCCGTACAGGGACCCAGGTCACACTGTGGGCCCAGCAGCAGCGTGACCAGGCGGTACGGGGGCCCATGGCCGATTTGGGGCCTGGCGGCACCTATAGAAGGCCTGTAATCTGCCAGCAACCTATGACAAAATGGAAAACCGCAGGAGTGTGAGGAGACCTCAAAGTGGCACATGGCAGAGTGGAAGCAATGGGAGGCCGTACAGGGACCCAGGTCACACTGTGGGCTCAGCAGCAGCGTGACCAGGCGGTACGGGGGCCCATGGCCGATTTGGGGCCTGGCGGCACCTATGGAAGGCCTGTAATCTGCTAGCAACCTATGACAAAATGGAAAACCGCAGGACTGTGAGGAGACCTCAAAGTGGCACATGGCAGAGTGGAAGCAATGGGAGGCCGTACAGGGACCCAGGTCACACTGTGGGACCAGCAGCAGCGTGACCAGGCGGTACGGGGGCCCATGGCCGATGTGGGGCCTGGCGGCACCTATGGAAGGCCTGTAATCTGCCAGCAACCTATGACAAAATGGAAAACCGCAGGAGTGTGAGGAGACCTCAAAGTGGCACATGGCAGAGTGGAAGCAATGGGAGGCCATACAGGGACCCAGGTCACACTGTGGGCCCAGCAGCAGCGTGACCAGGCGGTAGGGGGGCCCATGGCCGATGTGGGGCCTGGCGGCACCTATGGAAGGCCTGTAATCTGCCAGCAACCTATGACAAAATTGAAAACCGCAGGAGTGTGAGGAGACCTCAAAGTGGCACATGGCAGAGTGGAAGCAATGGGAGGCCGTACAGGGACCCAGGTCACACTGTGGGCTCAGCAGCAGCGTGACCAGGCGGTACGGGGGCCCATGGCCGATTTGGGGCCTGGCGGCACCTATGGGAGGCCTTTAATCTGCCAGCAACCTATGACAAAATGGAACCCTGGGCTGGGGCAGGCAGTACCGCCGTATCTTTATCACGGTTTTCCCAGGCCACCGAATGGCGACGCTGCATATGCTGACGCAACGCTGTAGTCCCAACATGGGCCCCCTGGCCACGCTTGACTTTCTGGCCACATAGTCGACATACGGCTACGTTTACTTCCTCGGGCGGCTTGACGAAAAATTGCCACACCTCCGAGTAGGAAACTTTGCCCACGCTACTCCTCACTGGCTGACTGCTACTTCCTCCGTGCACTCCGGCACCACTACTGGCCGTGGTGGTAGGCTGCAGTGGAGCTGGTGCTCTACTCCGTGGCCGTTTTCCTCCACTGACACTGCTGCGACCCTGCTGCCTCCTGGCAGCAGCAATGGGAGGCCGTACAGGGACCCATGAGAGACTCTGGACTTGGCAGCAGCATGAGGAGGCGGTATATAGGGGCCCATGGCAGATTAGGAGCCTGGCAGCAGCTATGGGAGGCCCGTAATCTGCCAGCACCCTATGTCAAAAAATTCAACACACCAGCAGTGTGAGGAGACCTGAAAGTGGCACATGGCATGAGAGACTGTGGACCTGGCAGCAGCATGAGGAGGCGGTACAGGGGCCCATGGCAGATTAGAGGCCTTGCAGCAGCTATGGGAGGCCCGTAATCTGCCAGCACCCTATGTCAAAAAATTCAACACACCAGCAGTGTGAAGAGACCTGAATGTGGCACATGGCAGAGTGTGGCGATGGAGACAGCAGCAATGGGAGGCCGTACAGGGACCCATGAGAGACTCTGGACTTGGCAGCAGCATGAGGAGGCGGTACAGGGGCCCATGGCAGATTAGGGGCCTGGCAGCAGCTATGGGAGGCCCGTAATCTGCCAGCACCCTATGTCAAAAAATTCAACACACCAGCAGTGTGTGAGGAGACCTGAAAGTGGCACATGGAAGAGTGTGGCGATGGAGACAGCAGCAATGGGAGGCCGTACAGGGACCCATGAGAGACTCTGGACTTGGCAGCAGCATGAGGAGGCGGTATATAGGGGCCCATGGCAGATTAGGGGCCTGGCAGCAGCTATGGGAGGCCCGTAATCTGCCAGCACCCTATGTCAAAAAATTCAACACACCAGCAGTGTGAGGAGACCTGAAAGTGGCACATGGCATGAGAGACTGTGGACCTGGCAGCAGCATGAGGAGGCGGTACAGGGGCCCATGGCAGATTAGGGGCCTGGCAGCAGCTATGGGAGGCCCGTAATCTGCCAGCACCCTATGTCAAAAAATTCAACACACCAGCAGTGTGTGAGGAGACCTGAAAGTGGTACATGGCAGAGTGTGGCGATGGAGACAGCAGCAATGGGAGCCCGTAATCTGCCAGCACCCTATGACAAAAAATGGAACACACCAGCAGTGTGTGAGGAGACCTGAAAGTGGCACATGTTTGTGGCATGATTCATGGCGGATTTAGTCAGTTGTGTCAGGAACTGGTGGTTTGAAATCCAGACTAATCCACGCCTGATTCATTTTCACAAACGTGAGTCTCTCCACACTTTGGGTGGACAGTCGTGTCCTCCGCGGAGTTACAATACCTCCTGCCGCACTAAACACGCGCTCCGATGCCACGCTACTGGCCGGGCATGACAGCCTTTCAAGGGCAAATTCAGCTAGTTGGGGCCAAAGGTCAAGTTTCGTTGCCCAGTAGTCAAGGGGATTGTCTACCTCGGTTGGCAGGGTGCTGTCCAAGTAGGCCCAAGCCTGTTGTTTGAGCTCCTGCTCCAGGTCCACCTGATGCTGCTGCTGCTGCTGCTGCGGCTGGTTAGTAGTTTCCTCACTGTGCTGGTGAAGAAAGCTACTCATCATCGACTGCAGACTGAGGCAGCCGCTGCTGGTGGAGCTGCCACTGCTCCTACCACCCCACCCCTCCCCTGCTGCCATGGCAGCGGAACGCGAGCGCACAGGGCCCACAGTGTCTGAGGATGGACGTTGGCGCACAAAGGCAGAGACCAACTGACTACATAGGTGGTTTTTATAGTACGTAATTTTGGCCTCCCTCTCAGCAGGTGTGAAAAAGGCCACCATTTTGGAACGATAGCCAGGGTCCAACAAGGTGGACAGCCAAAAGTCATCCCTCTGTCTGATGGTTATTATTCGGCTGTCGCTACGCAAGCAACCGAGCATGCTATGGGCCATTTGCGCCAAGGAATGCGAGGGACTCCCTGCCTCCATCTCCACAGCATACTGCCACGGTGCGTCTGGGTCCTCTGTCTCCTCCTCCTCCTCCTCTCCCAGATGCTCCTGCTCCTCCACTCCTGTCCGCTGAGTGGAAAAACCACCCATTTCACTCAATAATTCCTGAGCACAAATGTCCTCCTCTACCTCCTCCTCTTCTTCCTGTCCTGGCCCCACAGGGGTCATGTGGCGTTGAGATCTGTGCGCCACGTCTACCGCACCCTGACCAGCCATTGTTAACAGCATTTGTTCAAGGACGTGCAACAGAGGAATGACGTCGTTCATCCCATAGTCCTGCCGACTCACGAATAGCGTGGCCTCCTCAAAGGGCCTGAGCAAGCGGCAGGTGTCACGCATGAGCTGCCAATGGCTGACATCGAAGTTACACAGGGAGTACCTTTATCCGCTTGTAACATCAGGAAATCGGTGATGGCCTTTCGCTGCTCGTAAAGGCGGTCTAACATGTGTAGGGTTGAATTCCACCTTGTTGCAACGTCGCAGATCAGGCGATGCTGTGGAATTCCGTTCTGCCGCTGCAGCTCAATGAGGGTGTGCTTTGCGGTGTAGGAATGGCTGAAATGCATGCAAAGTTTACGTGACATTTTAAGGATGTCTTGCAGTGGGATGGTGGATTTTAGGAACCGCTTGACAACCAGATTGAACACGTGAGCCATGCATGGCGCATGGCACAACCTTCCTTGACGCAGAGCAGACACCATGTTCTTTCCGTTGTCGGTCAACATGGTTCCGATTTTCAGTTTGCGCGGAGACAGCCATCTGTCGATTTCTCTGTTCATTACACTCAGAAGTTCCTCCCCTGTGTGACTACGTTCGCCAAGGCATACCAGGTGCAGCACAGCGTGACACCGTTGCGCCCTGCACATGTGATATGCCGGTCGGGTAATGGGACTTGGCACGGGGGTGGTGGCTGAGGACACGGCGGAAGAGGAGGTGGTAGAGGCGGACATGTTTGCTGGACCAAGGACGTGCAAACGTGGAGGCAAAAGCGTCGTGACCTGTCCAAGTTGCTGGTGCGGCTGTGACGGCACCACGTTCACCCAGTGGGCCGTAAATGACATGTACTGTCCCTGACCGTAGTTACAGCTCCACACGTCGGCGCTGCCGTGCACTTTGGCAGAGACCGACATGCTCAAAGACTGGCCCACCATCTCTTCTACATGTGAATGCAGGGCTGGCACTGCCTTTTTGGCGAAGAAATGACGGCTTGGCACTCTCCACCGCGGCGCGGCACAAGCCATCATTTCTCGGAAAGGTGCTGAGTCCACCAGTTGGAAAGGGAGGGACTGCAGCACCAGCAACTTGGACAGGAGGACGTTCAGCTTTTGCACCGTCGGGTGCGTGCTCGCAAACTGTTGTCTCTTGGAAACGGATTCCAAGAAAGACTGCTGACGGAATCCGAGAAGAGGAGTAGGAGGAGAAGGAGCATCTGAACGAGCGGAAGATGCCAACGAGCGACAACTCCCCTCAGCAGAGGTGTTGGAGCCTTGACTGGCTGATAGAGGGCGATTGACGACGTCGGGTGACGGAGCAAGTAACGGAGCGGGTGATGGAGCGGGGGCTGGGGCAGGCAGAACCGCCGTATCTTTATCACGGTTTTCCCAGGCCACCGAATGGTGACGCTGCATATGCTGACGCAACGCTGTAGTCCCAACATGGGCCCCCTGGCCACGCTTGCATTTCTGGCCACATAGTCGACATACGGCTACGTTTACTTCCTCGGGCGGCTTGACGAAAAATTGCCACACCACCGAGTAGGAAACTTTGCCCCCGCTACTCCTCACTGGCTGACTGCTACTTCCTGCGCACCGGCACCAATACTGGCCGTGGTGGTAGGCTGCAGTGGAGCTGGTGCTCTACTCCGTGGCCGTTTGGCTCCACTGACACTGCTGCGACCCTGCTGCCTCCTGGGCAACCCACCCACTGTTTCGCTCGCTGCCAAGCTGGCACCCTCTTCTCCTGATGATGCGGAAGAAATTGCCTGATGACGACGAGGCTGCCAAGTGCGATCAACCTCCTCATCATCAAGTAGGGTCTCCGCCTCACTACTAGCCCCCTCGGCTGCGTCTGGGTCAGGAGACAGACCTGTCTCTAGACCGGCTACCGAGCCACTCTCCTCGCCAGTACTTCTTCACCTGGCTGCTGAAAAGGCGGATGTCTCCCCCCGTTCCTGACCGCCCTCTGTTAGCTCTTCCTCACTGTACAGTGGGGCTGAGTCCACAGCATGCGATACTTCGCTTGGTGAGGGAACACCAAAGGACAGGGGCAGGTAGAGGACACGTGATTTCAGTGGGCTTGCTCCCGGGCCATGCCAACTAACGGTTGTGTCTGACGTACCCACCGACCGTTGGCTGTAGGTGTCAGAGGTGACCTGGGAAGAGGACCGAGCCAACCAATCGATGACGGCAGGGTTGTCGGTGGAGACACGACCGCTGGATGACACCGGGAGCAC
Organism: Staurois parvus; assembly: GCF_062004578.1. Lineage (NCBI taxonomy): Eukaryota > Metazoa > Chordata > Amphibia > Anura > Ranidae > Staurois > Staurois parvus. The sequence goes on along the minus strand of NW_028318744.1, from coordinate 992,943 downwards.
TGGCCTCTGGCTGCAAATAGTGCTGCCTCGACTCCTTCCTCTGCTGCCACGTCTGCTCGCTCCTAAAACATTGCCTCCTCTGCCACTCCTCTGCGTGTTGTCTGACATACTCTTTAATTCAACGATTCTGTGTCCCTGAGTAACAATTCTGTGTCCCTGAGTAACAATTCTGTGTCTGTCCCTGAGTAACAATTCTGTGGCCCTAAGTAACGGTTCTGTGGCCCTCAGTAACAATTCTGTGTCCCTGAGTAACAATTCTGTGGCCCTAAGTAACGGTTCTGTGGCCCTCAGTAACAATTCTGTGTCCCTCAGTAACAATTCTGTGTCTGTCCCTGATTAACGTTTATGTGGCCCTAAGTAACGGTTCTGTGGCCCTCAGTAACAATTCTGTGTCCCTGATTAACGTTTCTGTGGCCCTAAGTAACGGTTCTGTGGCCCTCAGTAACAATTCTGTGTCCCTCAAGAAACAATTCTGTGTCTGTCCCTGAGTAACAATTCTGTGGCCCTAAGTAATGGTTCTGTGGCCCTCAGTAACAATTCTGTGTCCCTGATTAACGTTTATGTGGCCCTAAGTAACGGTTCTGTGGCCCTCAGTAACAATTCTGTGTCCCTGAGTAACAATTCTGTGTCTGTCCGAGTAACAATTCTGTGGCCCTAAGTAACAGTTCTGTGGCCCTCAGTAACAATTCTGTGTCCCTGAGTAACAATTCTGTGGCCCTAAGTAACGGTTCTGTGGCCCTCAGTAACAATTCTGTGTCCCTGAGTAACAATTCTGTGGCCCTAAGTAACGGTTCTGTGGCCCTCAGTAACAATTCTGTGTCCCTCAGTAACAATTCTGTGTCTGTCCCTGATTAACGTTTACGTGGCCCTAAGTAACGGTTCTGTGGCCCTCAGTAACAATTCTGTGTCCCTGATTAACGTTTCTGTGGCCCTAAGTAACGGTTCTGTGGACCTCAGTAACAATTCTGTGTCCCTCAAGAAACAATTCTGTGTCTGTCCCTGAGTAACAATTCTGTGGCCCTAAGTAACGGTTCTGTGGCCCTCAGTAACAATTCTGTGTCCCTGATTAACGTTTATGTGGCCCTAAGTAACGGTTCTGTGGCCCTCAGTAACAATTCTGTGTCCCTGAGTAACAATTCTGTGTCTGTCCGAGTAACAATTCTGTGGCCCTAAGTAACAGTTCTGTGGCCCTGAGTAACAATTCTGTGTCCCTGAGTAACAATTCTGTGGCCCTAAGTAACGGTTCTGTGGCCCTCAGTAACAATTCTGTGTCCCTGAGTAACAATTCTGTGGCCCTAAGTAACGGTTCTGTGGCCCTCAGTAACAATTCTGTGTCCCTCAGTAACAATTCTGTGTCTGTCCCTGAGTAACAATTCTGTGGCCCTAAGTAACGGTTATGTGGCCCTCAGTAACAATTCTGTGTCCCTGAGTAACGTTTCTGTGGCCCTAAGTAACGGTTCTGTGGCCCTCAGTAACAATTCTGTGTCCCTGAGTAACAATTCTGTGTCTGTCCCTGAGTAACAATTCTGTGGCCCTAAGTAACGGTTCTGTGGCCCTCAGTAACAATTCTGTGTCCCTGAGTAACGTTTCTGTGGCCCTAAGTAACGTTTCTGTGGCCCTAAGTAACAGTTCTGTGGCCCTCAGTAACAATTCTGTGTCTGCCCCTGAGTAACAATTCTGTGGCCCTAACTAACATTTCTGTGGCCCTAAGTAACAATTCTCTGGCACTCAGTAACAATTCTGTCTGTCCCTGAGTAACAATTCTGTGGCCCTAACTAACGTTTTTGTGGCCCTAAGTAACAGTTCTGTGGCCCTCAGTAACAATTCTGTGTCTGCCCCTGAGTAACAATTCTGTGGCCCTAACGTTTCTGTGGCCCTAAGTAACAATTCTCTGGCACTCAGTAACAATTCTGTCTGTCCCTGAGTAACAATTCTGTGGCCCTAACTAGCGTTTCTTTGGCCCTAAGTAACGATTCTGTGGCCCTCAGTAACAATTCTGTGTCCCTGAGTAATGCTTCTCTGTCCCTAAGTAACGTTTCTCTGTCCCCAAGTAACGTTTCTGTGGCCCTAACTCTGTCCCTAATACAGAGCGGTCTGCCTCTCTTGAATGACTGGAGGCAAATGAAGAATTCTAAAATGGCCGCTATTTATAGCTCGACCATTACACAGTGCTGGCTGGCTGCTGATTGGCTAATGCGATCACATGTCATTAATGAATGCATTACGGGTCAGCGCGCCTTGTCTGCGCGCCTTCCCAGACATCCCCGCTCCGTCACCGCACATGTCGCCGCCATTTTAGGAAAAATTTCAATTCGCGCGTCCGAAGTAGGCTATTTTTCGGATTCGGCGCGAATCGAAAATTTTCCAATATTCAAAACGAATTCCACTTCGCCTACTTCGATTCGCTCATCTCTAATTAATATATAAACTTAAAAAATATATATATACATTTTGATAGCTGTAGCAATCGTACGTACAGAGATGGACGCGGTCATCCATCTTGCTCAAGACCCTCCATCTTCTATCTCTCTCTTCCTCCAATCCCCCTCCTCAGGAATGTGGTCTGTGTGTGTATGCTCAGTTCAAAAGACATCAGACCCCAGCTGGAGAGCTTCATGGTTATAAACCCCAATTAGCCTGGGCCCAGTATGTCTGTGAGACTCTTACTTGGAAAGGATCGTAAAGCCATAAACCAGTCCTTCACTGGACTTCAAACTCATTCCGGGATAGCCGTAAAACAGACATCACATTTAAAACCCCCTTTTCCATATAATTTCATATCTGGAGATATGAAAGACTTACAAGGAAACCAGGCATATATTCAGATTGGTCGCTTTAATACAAGTCGCCTGATATCTCACACCCCGAGATGAAGATGAGTTGTTCTTTCATCTTACCCGTTCCTCTATCCAGCGGCGCGGTCTTCCCGGCTTCTGTAGTGTGGGCATGACAGCCGGGTGCCAAGTGCGCATGCGCAGGAAGCGGTGCTTTTTGTGAATGGTAAGGCGGCACCTGGGACACATGACAGATCCCAGAAGCCGCCGGACCAATCACAAAGCGCAAGTGCTTCTCGCTCATGCGCACTGGGCACCCGGCTGTCATGCCGAGCGCCATTACAGAAGCCGGGAAGACAGCGCGCGGCTGGATAGAGGAACAGGTAAGATGAAAGAACAACTCCGCGGAAGTGGGAGCGGGTATCTGTCAAATTCAGGTACCCGCTCCCCACCTCCCCAAAGGTCAGCAGTCATCCCCTGTACTATCCACAGTCTCTGGTCATCCCTGTACTATCCACAGTCTCTGGTCATCCCTGTGCTGTCCGCAGTCTCTGGTCATCCCTGTGCTGTCCGCAGTCTCTGGTCATCCCTGTGCTGTCCGCAGTCTCTGGTCATCCCTGTGCTGTCCGCAGTCTCTGGTCATCCCTGTACTGTGTCCGCAGTCTCTGGTCATCTCCTGTACTGTGTCCGCAGTCTCTGGTCATCTCCTGTACTGTGTCCGCAGTCTCTGGTCATCTCCTGTACTGTGTCCGCAGTCTCTAGTCATCCCCTGTACTGTGTCCGCAGTCTCTGGTCATCCCTGTACTGTGTCCGCAGTCTCTGGTCATCCCCTGCACTGTGTCCGCAGTCTCTGGTCATCCCCTGTACTGTGTCCGCAGTCTCTGGTCATCTCCTGTACTGTGTCCGCAGTCTCTGGTCATCTCCTGTACTGTGTCCGCAGTCTCTGGTCATCCCCTGTACTGTGTCCGCAGTCTCTGGTCATCCCTGTACTGTGTCCGCAGTCTCTGGTCATCCCCTGCACTGTGTCCGCAGTCTCTGGTCATCTCCTGTACTGTGTCTGCAGTCTCTGGTCATCTCCTGTACTGTGTCTGCAGTCTCTGGTCATCTCCTGTACTGTGGCCGCAGTCTCTGGTCATCTCCTGTACTGTGGCCGCAGTCTCTGGTCATCTCCTGTACTGTGGCCGCAGTCTCTGGTCATCTCCTGTACTGTGGCCGCAGTCTCTGGTCATCCCCTGAACTGTGTCCGCAGTCTCTGGTCATCTCCTGTACTGTGGCCGCAGTCTCTGGTCATCCCCTGAACTGTGTCCGCAGTCTCTGGTCATCTCCTGTACTGTGTCCGCAGTCTCTGGTCATCTCCTGTACTATGTCTGCAGTCCATTAGTTCAGAATTTTTTTTTCCTGTTTTCTGCCTCTAAAACCTAGGTGCGTCTTATGGTCAGGTGCGTCTTATGGAGCGAAAAATACGGTATATATATATATTGGCTACATCTTTTTCTGTAAATACTTTTATTGCACCATTTTGAACTTTTTAGTAATAAATCTTATTTTCTAAAAAGGGTTAAACTGTGTTGAAAAGTGAAGAACTAAAGCTCTTTAATGCAAACTATGAATCCCTGTCTCTGAAGAGCGCTACTGTGTGTTTTTAAACCTCTATATACCTCTGTTTGCGGTGACAGTGGTATACAGACGATTATTCAAACATCATAGTGTTATTGCTAATATTGGCGAGTTTCCTCCTTTTCTCTACAAAAAGGCAGTGGTGGCAGTGTGAAGGGTTAATTGCGTAATTAACCTGACCCAGTAACAATCGCTCTCAGGCTGCAGGTACATAGATTGTGGTCCATTAGCTGGAAAATCTTTGTGCAGGGTGCAGCTGAGCGTGGCATTGTTACGCACATGACAGTGCGGTTTTAGATTGGCTAGTCCTTCGGTCACGAGTTGGTGAGAAGGGCTGGGGGTCTGACGCCACGATCGTCACAATAGCTACTGTATTTTTTTACTTTTGCATTAAAAATGTGCATTATTTGATATTATGAATACACTTGAGGCTAACTGGTCTCTATGGACAGATCTTTATTTCCACCTACCCCTAACAGAGACACTCTGATTCTATCTAACAATCTTAATACTATGAACTCATTGATTTCAAACTGGGAAGGATGAATTACCTTCCCCCCTTCCCCTTTTCCCTCTTCCCACTTATTTCTTTTTTCTATGCAATATATTTACTTAGTGTTAGACACCTTTTCATGTTCCTCCCAAATTATAAATTAAAAGGGTTCTACTCATTAAGATGTGCTCTTTATATAATACTCAACCTAAACCCATGTCTTTTTTTTCTATCTTTTTTGCTATTTTATATTCTGTAATCTTTTCTGCAATACTTTGTTATGCTAATGTGTATTGAACGCCAGTTGACACTCTATCTCAGTTCCAAAGACGCAATTATTTTCCTTTCTAATTGCACTCCTAAATTTACTATTTATTTTTTATTTAAATGTAACCCGTTAACATTAAAATACAAAATTTACTGAAAAAAAAATGCACACAACTGAAAAAAATGTCATAATTACATTTATTAATTATTGCAATGCTTTGTTCCATAAATTAATGTTGGTGTCAATATAATAAATCAAATCATAGAATTGAATAGTTACACCTTGATCTACAGTGAACTAACACTAGTCAAAGTAAGAAAAATTGTATTTAAATTTTTTTTTACATATTTTTGACTGTGGAATTTATAGAAAATAAAAACAACACAAGACAATATCGCCAAAAGCCTTGTTTGTCCTAAAAAAAAAAGTTATAGGCAGGCGTGAAGAAATGCTGTAGTGCAAGAATGCTTTCTAAAATATACACTCGCCAGCCACTTTGTTAGGTACACCTTGCTAGTGCCGAGAAAATCTCTCCCACACCATTACACCACCAATATCAGCCTGAACAAGGCAGGATGGATCCACCACACCATGACACCACCACCACCACCACCACCAGACTGAACCATTGAAACAAGGCAGGATGGATCCATGCTTTCATGTTGTTTATGCCAAATTCTGACCCTACCATCTAAATGTCTCAGCAACCGGTCTACCCATTCTCCTCTGATCTCCGACATTAACAAGGCATTTTCCTCGACACAACTGCTGATCACTGGATATTTTCTCTTTTTTGGACCATTCTCTGTAAACCCTAGAGACGGTTGTGCATGAAAATCTAAGGAGATCAGTAGTTTATGAAATACTCTTAGTTCATATGCGTGTAAGGGAAGACGTCTCAATACTTTTGGCAATATGTATATATATGCATGTTGAGTTGGCCCGCCCTTTGCAGCTATAACAGCTTCAACTCTTCTGGGAAGGCCGACCACAAGGTTTAGGAGGGTGTCTATGGGAAGGTTTGACCATTCTTCCAGAAGCACATTTGTGAGGTCAGGCACTGATGTCGGGGGAGGAGGCCTGGCTCGCAGTCTGCGCTCTAATTCATCCCAAAGGTGTTCTATGGGGTTGAGGTCAGGACTCTGTGCAGGCCAGTCAAGTTCCTCCACCCCAAACTCGCTCATCCATGTCTTTATGGACCTTGCTTTGTGCACTGGTGCGCAGTCATGTTGGAACAGGAAGGGGTCATCCCCAAACTCTTCCCACAAAGTTGGGAGCATGAAATTGTCCAAAATGTCTTGATTTTTCTGACGCCTTAAGAGTTCCCGTCACTGGAACTAGGGGACCAAGCCCAATTCCTGAAAAACAACCCCACACCACAACCCCCCCTCCACCAAACTTTACACTTGGCACAATACAATCAGGCAAGTACCTTTCTGGCAACCGCCAAACCCAGACACGTCCATTGGATTGCCAGACAGAGAAATATGATTGGTCACTCAAGAGAACACGTCTCCACTGCTCTAGAGTCCAGTGGCGGTGTGCTTTACACCACGGCATCCGACGCTTTGCATTGCACTTGGTGATGGAAGGCTTGGATGCAGCTGCTCGGCCATGGAAACCCATCCCATGAAGCTCTCTACGCACTGTTGTTGGGCTCATCTGAAGGCCACACCAAGTTTGGAGGTCTTTAGCTATTGACTCTGCAGACAGTTGGCGACTTCTGCGCACTGTGCGCTTCAGCATGCGCTGATTCTGTCATGTTAAGTGGCCTACCACGTGGTGGCTGAGTTTCTGTAGTTCCCAGTTGCTTCCACTTTGTTATAATCCCACTAACAGTTGAGCGTAGAATATTAAGTAGCCAGAAAATGTCACGGATGGACTTATTGCACAGGTGGCAACCTATCACGGGACCCCGCTTGGAGTCACTGAGCTCCTGAGAGCGACCCATTCTTTCACAAATGTTTGTAGAAGCAGTCTGCATGCCTAGGGGCTTGATTGTATCCACCTGTGTCCATGGAGGGGATTGGAACACCTGAATCCAGTGATTTAGAGGGGTGTCCGAATACATTTGGCAATAAAGTGTATATGTATAAGTGTACAGTATAACCATACATTATTGTTGTTTCTGCAAAAATGGGCCCATGTAATTAAAAAATGATCTCGTCCATAGGTGTACAAGTATTGGCGCTGAAGTTGGTAAAGACTATAGATTTGTTTTTCCTGTGTTGAGATGTATAGCCCACAACAACCACCAAACACCCAACTGCTGTATATTTATACATAAAAGTGACTACAGGAAATGGCTGTTGGTTTTTGTTTCTCTCATTGCGGCCTCTGCTCACTTTAGCTCAGCCTTTCTCAATGTTTTTTACCTTCATGGAACCCTGGAAATAATGTTTAAGTCTTGGGGAACCACTGATAAAACCAATCAATTGGACAACACTCTTGCTTCAGTGGCCAGTTGCTCCTCTTACAGCGGTGTTCAGAAGGCAGCTGGATTTGCCAAATGTTGTTGCCCCAGAACTATGGAGGCACCATCAAAAAGGAGGTCAATCAGCCACAGCTCAAGGAACCTCCAGCAACCTCTGGAGGAACACAATTATATCTGTATGGTCCTCCCGCTCTCTAGGTCCCCTATTAGTTTATACTAAAAAGCTGCTAGCACCTTACCATATACCCGATGGAAAATGACAAATTGAAGACCCCCCTAGAAATAAATTAGGTGATTATGGGTGAACAAAACACACAATTACAAAGTAAATATATATATATTTTGGTTTGCAACAAACTAACTGCCATCCATGACCTCTTTATCTCCCGCTCCCTCAACCTCCTAGCCATCACCGAAACCTGGGTACAGGCCACCGACTCTACCTCCCCTGCGGCACTCTCTCATGGAGGTCTCATCTGGTCCCATTCACCAAGACTGGGCGGTCACAAAGGTGGTGGTGTCGGCCTGCTCCTATCACCGCTGAGCACCTTCCAGGTCCTCCCTAACCCCCCCTCCCTAACCTTCTCCTCCTTCGAGGCTCACTGCATCCGGCTCTTCTCACCCACCCCCTTAAGGATCGCAGTGATCTACAGGCCCCCCGGATCCATAGCCCGCTTCCTGGATGACTTCGCCGCCTGGCTTCCCTTCTTCCTCTCCTCTGAGCTACCGACCATCATCCTCGGGGACTTCAACATCCCCATCAACGACCACACCCCAGCTACCTCTCAACTCCTCCACCTAACCACCTCCTTCGCGCTCACACAACACACTCAATCCTCCACCCACATCAATGGGAACACCCTGGACCTCGTCTTCTCCCACCTCTGTACCCTTAACCACTTCACTAACACCCCCTTCCCTCTCTCCGACCACCACCTCCTCACGTTCTCCATCTCCCCTTCCCCTAACTCCCCCCCCCCAGTGCGCCAAACCATCACCAGCCGCAACCTCCGCAACCTGCACCCGGCCCCCCTCCACTCAGCTGCCGACCGCTTGCACGACAGCATCCTTCCACTGTCATGTCCTGACCTAGCCACCACCGCGTACAACGACTCACTATCAGCCACCCTAGACTCTCTGGCACCCCTAACCACACGCAACATCAAACCCAGACCGCTCCAACCATGGCAGAACGACCACACTAAATGCCTCAAACGTCGCAGTCGTGCGCTGGAGAGACTATGGCGCAAAACCAGGTCCCCTCATGCATTCTCCCTCTACAAATCTGCCTTCCTCACCTACACCTCCTCCCTCCACGCCGCCAAGCAGGCCTACTTCGTTGACCTGATCAACACCCTCTCAAACTGCCCTCGCCGACTCTTCTCCACCTTCAACTCCCTGCTCTCTCCCCCCCCTCCTCCACTCAGTACCTCACTTACCGCCCACGAGATTGCCACTCATCTCCATAGCAAGATTGACGCAATCCGCAAGGACATAGTCAACTTGCAGTCTACCTCCCCATCTAGCCTCCCCCCTTCCATCACCCTCTCATCTCTCCCCTCCTCTGACCTTGCAACGGCACTGCCCCCCACCACACCCAAGGCCCTGCCTACCGTAACCCCCCCATCACTGCACTCCTTCAGCCCTACTACCACTGAGGAAGTCACCAGAGTCTTCTCAGAAGCCCGCCTCACTACCTGCCCCCTGGACCCTATCCCCTCTCAACTCCTCCGGTCACCCCCCTCTTCCCTCATCCGCTCCCTTACCCACATCTTCAATCTCTCCCTCGCTACTGGCGTCTTCCCCTCCCCCCTAAAACATGCGCACATCACCCCCATACTCAAAAAGCCCTCCCTGGACCCCACTGACCTCAACAACCTCAGACCAATTTCCCTGCTGCCACTCATGTCCAAGCTCCTTGAGCGCTTGGTCTACGATCGCCTAAGCGCCCACCTAACTGACAACAACCTCCTTGACCCACTACAGTCTGGCTTCCGTCCCCTACACTCCACCGAAACTGCCCTCCTCAAAATCACCAACGATCTACTAACCGCCAAAGCCAAAGGCGACTACTCTGTCCTCCTCCTCCTAGACCTCTCTGCGGCTTTTGACACAGTCGACCACCCCCTCCTCCTTAATAAACTACTCTCCCTTGGCATCAGAGACACCGCTCTCTCTTGGTTCTCGTCCTATCTATCCCAACGCTCCTTCAGCGTTTCCTACAACGGCGCCACCTCCTCTTCCCTCCCCCTCTCTGTTGGGGTCCCCCAGGGCTCTGTCCTTGGACCCCTTCTCTTCTCCATCTACACCTGCTCCCTTGGCAAACTCATACACTCCCACGGCTTCAACTACCACCTCTATACTGATGATACTCAAATCTACCTATCCACCCCTCACCTCACCCCCACATTCTCCGCCCGCATCACTCACCTCCTAAACGACATCTCTGACTGGATGTCGCTCCATTTCCTCAAACTCAACCTCTCCAAAACCGAGCTTCTCGTCTTTCCCCCTTCCCGTGCCCCCCCCCATCCTTTCCATCACTACCAACAACACCACCATCAATCCCGCCCAGCAAGCCAAGGTCCTTGGCGTCATTCTGGACTCAAACCTTTCCTTCCAACCTCATGTCAAATCACTCACAAATACATGCAGGCTCCACCTTCGCAACATCGCCAAAATACGCTCCTTCCTTACCCCAGACACCACTAAACTACTCGTTCACTCCCTGATTATCTCACGCCTTGACTACTGCAACTCCCTCCTCACCGGCCTACCCCAGTGCAAACTCTCCCCGCTTCAGACCATCCTGAACTCAGCTGCCAGACTCATCCACCTCACCAGCCGCTCCACCTCTGCCACCCCCCTCTGCCTCTCCCTCCACTGGCTCCCCATTGCCCAACGCATTAAATTCAAACTGCTCACTCTGACCTATAAAGCCATTCACAACACTGCCCCTAACTACCTCACCGACCTGATTCCGAAGTACCACCCTACCCGTACCCTTCGCTCTTCACAGGACCTCCTTCTATCTTGCTCCCTGGTCTCCTCCTCCCACGCACGACTGCAAGACTTCTCCAGGTCCTCCCCCATCCTCTGGAACTCACTACCCCAATCCATCAGACTGTCACCTTCCCTCCTCACCTTCAGGCGCTCCCTGAAAACCCACCTCTTCAGGGAAGCCTACCCCACCCTCACCTAACAGCCGCTGCCCTTCCCTCCTCCTACCACTCCATCCCCCACAGCCATTTCCTCCTGTACCTCTACCCCCTCCCTCCTAGATTGTAAGCTCGAAAGAGTAGGGCCCTCTTACCCCTTGTGTGCTGTTTGATGTTACTGTACTGTTTCATGTATTGTCCCCCCTCTATTGTACAGCGCTGAGCAAACCCTTTGGCGCTATATAAACTCGATAAATAAATAAAATAAATAAATATATATTACTTCTTTTTGAATTGTGCCCCAAAAAAAAAACGTGATATGATCCTATTGAGGAACCCAAAATTCAGTGATACAAATACAACACAAATAATATTCTGCAACTGATTAGTTGCTATAGGAAATGCTCCCAAAATGTAAGTGTTCACAGTGAACATAATAAAGGATAGGTGGAAGTGAAAAAATAAAATATAAATAAATGAATAAATAGTAGAAACTGGTGTGGAAAAATAAACAGCAAAGCAGGGGCAGACTGACCATTTGTAAACTCGGGCACTGCCCGAGGGTCCAGGGTCAGTAGGGGGCCCCATGAGATGCCCCTGGTACCTTTTTCATAGGCTTTTTTGAGTTTGGGCAAGGACACAGGGGCCCCATGATCCCCTATTGCCCGGGGGCCCCATGAGTTGTCAGTCCGCCCCTGCCCCCATCCTCTGCCCTTCCATCAGTGACCCCCATCCTCTGCCCTTCCATCAGTGACCCCCGTCCTCTGCCCTTCCATCAGTGACCCCCGTCCTCTGCCCTTCCATCAGTGACCCCCGTCCTCTGCCCTTCCATCAGTGACCCCGTCCTCTGCCCTGCCATCAGTGACCCCCGTCCTCTGCCCTGCCAGCAGTGACCCCCGTCCTCTGCCCTTCCAGCAGTGACCCCCATCCTTTGCCCTTCCATCAGTGACCTCCGTCCTCTGCCCTGCCAGCAGTGACCCCCGTCCTTTGCCCTTCCATCAGTGACCCCTGTCCTCTGTCCTGCCAGCAGTGACCCCTGTCCTTTGCCCTTCCATCAGTGACCCCTGTCCTCTGCCCTGCCAGCAGTGACCCCCGTCCTTTGCCCTTCCATCAGTGACCCCCGTCCTCTGCCCTTCCATCAGTGACCCCCGTCCTCTGCCCTTCCATCAGTGACCCCCGTCCTCTGCCCTTCCATCAGTGACCCCCGTCCTCTGCCCTTCCATCAGTGAACCCCTGTCCTCTGCCCTTCCATCAGTGACCCCCATCCTCTGCCCTTCCATCAGTGACCCCTGTCCTCTGCCCTTCCATCAGTGACCCCTGTCCTCTGCCCTTCCATCAGTGACCCCCGTCCTCTGCCCTTCCAGCAGTGACCCCCGTCCTCTGCCCTTCCATCAGTGACCCCTGTCCTCTGCCCTTCCATCAGTGACCCCTGTCCTCTGCCCTGCCAGCAGTGACCCCCATCCTCTGCCCTTCCATCAGTGACCCCCATCCTCTGCCCTTCCAGCAGTGACCCCCATCCTCTGCCCTTCCAGCAGTGACCCCCATCCTCTGCCCTTCCAGCAGTGACCCCCATCCTCTGCCCTTCCATCAGTGACCCCCATCCTCTGCCCTGCCAGCAGTGATCCCGTCCTCTGCCCTGTCAGTACACCCCTGCTGCAAAGTAATTTCTGCAACACACATCTATTACTGAAATCCGCTGAATCTTACGGATCCAAGTGAGATTTGCGAAAAAAATAAATGAACGTGAAATCACAACACAGTGACCCCCTAAATCAGGGGTATGTGAAATAGGTTGTGTATAAGTGACATAAATAATATGAACACAATGGGTCATTAATATCATACAAAAGAGCCGATGGCGACAAGTCCCATGAACTACATATACTCCAGCCAAAAAACGTGAAAACCAATACACCTAAAAACGGTGAAGGTGTCTTGTAGTTCTTAAATAGTGCTGGTATTGTGAAGGTGAATACGCAATGTAATAAGATCCAACACTAGGCGAAATGCCCCCTCACCTCCATGAAGTGACCCTGCAGGGCCAGAAAGCCTTTCTCATATATTATCGCATCAACCAGGAACCAGGATCCACTTCCACAGATATCAGGTCAGCAGATGGGTCAATCCCCCTCACTGGTGGATATCAGCACAGCAGGAACCCTCCCAGAGCAGTAAGTATAGGAACAGCCAAAACTCCTA